>NC_136764.1:26086960-26353174 GCF_947034865.1 Barbatula barbatula
TATTTTTATTATAAAATAGCGGTGTGTTCTGCAACACAGAGAAGCGGAAGAAAATATAAGAATTACACTTAATAAAACGGCCTGCTTTTACAACAGAATACATAAGCCTTTACATTTTATAGACTTTGCGCCATTAACCAGGGTCAGTCATTTCATTGAAGCCTTAATAAAAACTACGGTTGAGGACAAAGAAAAATGTTCTTATACAGTGAAACTGAAAGTGTTCCTAGATGTTCTGCACCACAGACAAGAATGTAAAAAATCCAATGCAAATACATGTGATACAATAAAAGTGGAATATAAGTAAGTATATTGAATCTCATATGAGTGTAAGGGAAAGCCAGCAAATCTGTAAAATCTGATTTTACCTATATAGTTGTAGTGATAGTCATTACGGTAATCATTGCACGTTATGTACTGCCCGCTTAAGACGGGGACTACGGTAGTAGTACGGGGTTCATCCGTAATGCCATGGCCTGTGAAATGTTAATAAAGATGACTACGAGTTAACACAGACGTGCGTGTGTATGGTCCTTATTCCTACGAGTGCCATCCTAACATTACAATAGTAACCAATATTTGATTTTATATTTTTATTTTATTAAACAGTATAAAAAATAACTAGACATTCTAACACGCACTGTGAGTCAATTACGTCACCTATTTATTTCATGGCTCACAGCTGATTGGTCAAACTTCAGTCTGAGATCTTGAACCCAGAACATAGCCTGTCCCGGAGCAGGTTAGCCGTGCAGCTTAAGATACCATGGCGACGAACACCGATTAAAGCCGAGCTACTTTCATGGTACATAAAACCCAGGGTTGGCACAAACTAAACCGAAACATCGCTGGCTAGCCACCTAAACCAGCTTCATGGTACAGGCCCCTGGCCACCTAGATCTAATCTTTTTCACATCTTCATCTATCAAGTGTGTCTCTTGTAAGAAACACACTGTACTCTTCATTTGTTTAATTCTGCCCAGCACCTGTTTAAGCTTTACAATTTTGTTCAGACCTCTTACATTCCAACTAGACACATTTATAACTGAGGTATCAAACATACATTCTTCTTAATCTCAATTTCAGGCCATGTAAAAAACACACAACAATAACAGAATGGAGTGAGCCCCTTAACACAAATCCCCACACATTTCCCCAAACGAAATGTGATGCTAAACCCTACAAGTCTAGGAACTTGGGTTATATAAAACGTTTCATCCACATAGTGGGTAACGTGTAGTTCTGGACACATGACATAGCCTCACGTGGGCTAGCTGTAACAGAAGTATTTGGACCATAATATAAACATGCACCCACACCAAGTGCGTGATGAATAAAAAATAAAAGTGTGTATCAATAATACAAAAAACTAAAAGAGATATACTTTAAGAAAAGTATGCCAGTAACATATTTTAACAACAAGGCAACTTACTAAGTTATCCGTTGAATTTTGTCAATTTTCATGGCCATTACTCGTCAGTGACTCCATGCGGGAGAGAAGAAAGAAGCGGTGGGTAGCCTTAAAAAGCTTAGTTTAAGTTACGGAGCCGCCACCAGCCTGCGAACTTATTTCCTTAACGTATTCTTCAGCCTCAGCAACCGATTTAAAAATCCTGCGTCTGTCATTGTGCGTGATGATCAGATGGGCTGGATACAGTATGCCATATCGAATATTCAGTGCACGAAGCTGGGTTTTCACACCGTTGAAGCGTTGCTGCAGTTTGCGTGTCTCCGTGGAGAGGTCCGGAAAAAAGGCGACTCGTTGATTGTCATAGCGTACCTCCGTCATCTTCCTGGCTGCTCTAAGGGTCGTTTCCCGGTGCCGGTAATTCAGAAACTTCATTATTACCACCCGTGGGGATGTAGCTTTAAGATTAAAAGGCCCGATCCTGTGTGCTCTTTCTATGATAGGGGACACGGTGAAACCTTCACCCAGTGTATCTCGGAGCCACTTCTCCAGAAAACCACACATATCTGAGCCCTCCGATTTTTCGGGTAGTCCAACCAGTCTCAAGTTGGAGCGTCTGCTCCGGTCTTCTTGCTCTGTACTTTTGTCGCAAAGAATCTCCACAGTTTTCACCAGCATCTTAACTTTGCCTTGAAGAGAGGTTACATCATCTTCTGTTTGCGAGATTCGCTCCTCCGTCTCAGTGATTCTTTGAGAGTGTAACTGTATATCCCCTTTTATATCCTTAATTGCTTTCAGCATATCGTTCGATTGTTTAGCCATGTCACCTTTCAACGATAGAATTTCTTTGAGAAGGTCACTGTTTGTCGGGTTCAACGTCACCGGCATCTCCGGTGTTCGGGTGCCTCTGGAGTCTCTGATGCCTCCCGCGCACTGGTTTCGTTGGAAATAACCAGTTTTGCTAGCATTCGCCGTGTCCACATTAGCCCCTTTGCCCTGTGAAGCCGTTTTTCCGGGTTGTTGGCCAGTTTTAGCATTTTTTGGTGGCATATTGTTCAGTAGACGCGCGTGGGTCAAAAACAGAAAGAAATATCTGCATTGGTCCAAGTTTAGGATAGTTTGAAAGGATTTAACAGCGAGCCTCACGCACATGCAGCCACTCACTAGGACGCCATAACCGGAAGTCTGAAGAAACATTTAAGATAACAATAAAGGAATAAGTGTTAGTGCAAACAAGTAAGACAAAAAGTGCAAGTGTTGATACAAAACAGCAAAATAATAATACAAAAGAAGTGAAATACTCAAGTGCCCTGTCGGTGTCCCGGGCTCGTTGGAGTCGCGCGCAGGTAGAGTCGATGTCTTTACTCTCTTCGGTCTTCACGCGATGAGGGCTGCACGCGACCGCTGCCGCGGTGGGTAGACGCTTTTAAATACGCGTCTAATTACTTAAATTCAACAGGCCCCGCCCTCAGATGACACGCGCACACAAAGCAAACAAATGAAACTAGCCCAAGAACGAACGAAGGAACGATACTACCCGCGGTTTCACCACGTGACAGAGCGGAAGTAAATAAAAAGCGATTTCTCAGTATAACACAGTACTAAAACTCAACAAGACACAATTTAAATACACTTACACAGTTCTGTACGCTTCTGCTGCTAAATTGCTTCTCTCATAAACTGTGGAAGGCTAACTTGGACCAGTTGTTGTTCTTTTGTTGCACAAATAGCTTCAATTTTTTTCCCCTACTTTGCAAGTTGCTTTGGATAAAAGCGCTGCTAAATGTAAATGTATGTTTCTTTTAAAGGAACATTATGTAATTTTCCACAATATAAGTAAAAAAAAACATGCAGTACAAACAATTAAAAACACAAAATTGAGCATTTATGCTTGGAATACATTACACTTTGTATTAATTGTATTATATTTTATTATAGTTTGCTCATTCATCATGTGTTATAGGTCATGCAACTCAAAGTTCTCAGTTTAATTGTCAATTGTTTTTTTTGGGTGATTTCCCTGAAATTCTTTAGGTGGAACAAAATTGACCCCAAGGAAAACATCAGAATCAAATTGCTCTGATAATTTTGTATTGGAAAAAGTGAATGTCAAAATCTATTTTTGTTATTACAGACTTTGTTATCCTGGCAAGTCAGAAGGTGAAACAAATGTCCCAGCAGCCACCCCCACATACAGGCCCACACTATGGTACTCATCCCTATGAGGGGTACCCATAAGCACTATAACCATACACAAACCTTAACCAATCATGGGAACAAAACAATAGGCAAAGAGGAAATTGAAGGGGTAATTGAAGAGGGAACGGGGGAAGACAGGGAGACGGGCGGAGCAGGGATCAGTGTTATGCGTCTGGCAGATATGGACATTGGGCAAGAGCTTGCCCACAACTGGCACAAGGTCAAGGTCAGCAAAACGGACTACCTGAGGGGGGATGGGGTCCCCAAAGAGGTAGGTCCAGTGGTCGTGGCAGGGGACCACACACCCCAAATAACCCGGGGCAACATCTCTCGTCATTCTCCAACCTACAGGCGCCTATGCACCCTAACATGGCGCCCGGGGAATGGGGCGGAGCAGTGTTGAAGGGGCACACAGAATGATGGCCTATGACTAAAACCATTACAAGTGAAAGTTTCAGGTCAGTGTCTGCCGCATTAATTCCTGTATTCCTGTAACGCCCAAATCCCTTTATTAGTGAAACATTTACTGATTAAATTGGGAGTTAGTATATTGTGTTCAGCAGAAGGGGTAATAGTCACATTACCAGATGGAACCAAAGCAAATTAATACATTTCTGGTAACACACCTCATGTGGGGAAGAGAGGGACGTAGACATATATTGGGTAGTATTAGACCATAGTGTAGCGCCAAACTATATAATGAATGGTCACTCCACTTAACAAATGGTTCACATGTATCGATTTGGAAAGCGCTTTTTCCTGTATATCCATTGCTGAAGAATGTAAACCCTGTGTGGCATTCACATACCGGGGGTGTCAATATTATTACAACAGACTAACCCAAGGATTTTTATAACCATGTGCTCAAACAGCAGTTACAGGATTGCAGTTTGCTGGAGGACTGTGTGTTGATCATGTACGTTGATGACCTAATCCTGGCTGCCAAAACAGAAAAGCATGCCTAGACGGGAGCAAACAGATGCTCAAACGGTTGTATGACTGTGGGTATAAGGTTAGCAAGGATAAGCTGCAATTATGCAGACCTAATGTTACATTTCCAGGTCGCATGATCACCTCACAGGGTTCGACGCTTACTGTAACAGAAAGGCAGGGTATTCTGAGTCATCCAAAAACCAACCACGGTGAAAGAAATGTTGTCATTTTTGGGCCTGACAGGGTATAGTAGACATTAAATCCAAAATATGTAG
Source organism: Barbatula barbatula (assembly GCF_947034865.1). Classification (NCBI taxonomy): domain Eukaryota; kingdom Metazoa; phylum Chordata; class Actinopteri; order Cypriniformes; family Nemacheilidae; genus Barbatula; species Barbatula barbatula. The sequence continues at coordinate 26,091,776 of NC_136764.1, forward strand.
CTTTTACAGCCCCATTGCGACACCTCATCAAGCCACATGGCATTAAGAATCTCAGGGTAGTGTTAAATTGAACATTTGAAAAAGAACGCACGTTTATAGACCTTGAGTCCCATTTGGCCCATGCAGCTAACTTGAACTGTGCAAATTACAAATTGTCACAGCACTCATTAAATTATTCACAGACGGTTGTTGCTTGAGAGCAGAAGATGGTAGTTTGAATGCGGCTTATGCAGTGGTAGAGCAGGTAGGACATGAGATGATTACGAGGGATGCAGCAAGGTTAGATGGGAAGCAGTCAGCACAGAAGGCAGAAATGGTAGCAGTGATCAAAGCCTTGCGACATGCTGGTGAACACCGTGTGAACATCTATTCTGACTCTGATTATGTTGTCACAGCTGTAAATATTGAAATGCCCTTAAGGCGACGATGTGGCTTTATCACATCCTGTGGTCGACCAATTAAGCATGCGCATGCAGACAGAGACCTTTAGAGGCTCTGATGATCCCTAGGGAGGTGGCAGTAATTAAATGCACTGGCCACTCTAAGATGGAAGGTCCTTTGACTGAAGCTAACAATGCTGAAGATCTGGGAGCGAAAGCAGATGAACCTTAATTTAAAACTAAAATTTCCTAAAATCTGTGCACAGACAAAACTTAATTGGCTATCAGCTCTCACTTTCACACTGATGTTTATCAGCTCATCTGTAAATAGAATAACAGGTTTCACTCATTTTGAATTGGTTACAGGTCGTCAGTTTCCAGCACCTATGACAGCGCTGAGGGAGGAACCTGTACGCCCATTATCTCACAATGTATATTTTAACAAACTAACTGTTCTGATTAAAACCTTTTGCCAACAGGTCAATCTTGTTCAAGCTGAACCGTTCACCCCAGTCACAGCAGACTGGATAAGGATTAGAACATTCCGAAGGAAAATGGAATGCACCGTGCTGGTCACAACCCTACCGAGTGACAGCACGTAACTCACATTGTGTTCAACTCAAGGGAAAAGGAGGCATCTGGTTTCAGTTAACCTCTTGTGTGACTTGTGCACCCCCTTGTAGGAATCTTGCTGAGACACGGGTGGACCTGAGGAGTCAGGTCCAAGAGAGGGAAGGTGCAGAAGCTTTTGAGACAGCAGGTACCGAACTATCTTAAGAACAAGAACAGCACCCAACACTCCAACAGCTAAAAAAAAATAAAAAATAAAAAAAACGGGTGACGTGTTCAAAAGTCCAAAGACAGAACCATTGGCTCACTGCGTAAGTGCTGACTGTGCATAAGGTGCAGGTATAGCCAAGCAGTTCAAACAAAGGTAAGGTAATGAAAAGGTGATTGCACAGAACAGACTTCATATTTTTCATATTCATTATTGCTATTGTGATTTTCATATTGTCATATTCATTAACGTATAACCATTTATTCCTTACAATTAAGTCGATTTTGTGTGATTTTAACCATATATCTTTCCTTTTTCGCATATGTCCATTAAATAATAATACTGTGTGTTTAATCGTTTTAATTTCCAAGAGTGTGTTTATTGTTCCTTTAAAGTCCAAGAGAGGGTGGGACAACTGGAAGCTGTTGGGGATCCGATTAATAATTTCAGGAGTCATAGTAGGAATAATTTTTAGCCGACAAACGAGATCGGACGGTGACTGGAAGTTAGTGTGGGGTTTAAATGCTGATGGTGATGAGGTGATGATGATTTGCAGGTGTGGGTGATTAGTATTCAGGTGACGTTGCGCGTGGTGCTTGTGATTGGATGGAGTCTGGCGTGCTCGTGACATTACCCCCCCCCTCCACGGCCTGCTCCTGAGGGCCGAGGACTCCGACGACGTGGTCGACCTCTCCCTCTGGGTGCTGGTCGGTCAGGGTGTGCATCATGGAAGGCCTCCAGCAGGTTGGGATCAAGTATGTCGTTTCTGGGTACCCATGAGCGTTCCTCAGGACCGTAACCCTCCCAGTCCACCAGGTATTCTAGTATGCCACCACGTCGTCGGGAGTCCAAGATTTCCTTGACTAAATAGGCGGCACCGTCCTCCAGGATGAGTGGAAGGGGGGGTTCCGGGGTTGTGCCAGATTCTGGGGAAATAGAAAGAGAAGGGTGGTAAGGTTTTAATAGGGACACATGGAATGTTGGGTGAATTCAATATTGAGGTGGAAGTTGATGTTTGTAAGTGACCGGATTGATCTGCTGAACGATGGGAAACGGGCCAATGAACCTGGGACTCAGCTTTTTACATGGTAAACGGAGGCGGATGTCCCGACTGGATAGCCAGACCTTTTGCCCGATGTGAAAAGATGGAGTGGGAGAGCGGCGGAGGTCTGCTGTCATCCTGCGTCTTCGGAGAGCACGTTGCAGTTGTTGATGTGCTGAGTCCCAGACCCTCTCGCTCTCCCGGAACCAGTGATCAACAGCTGGTACATCTGATGTTTCTCCATACCAGGGGAATAATGGAGGTTGATAACCGAGTACGCACTGAAAAGGAGTAAGCCCGGTAGTGGGTTGACGGAGGGAGTTCTGTGCGTACTCGGCCCATCCGAAAAACTGGTTTCAGGAGTTCTGGTGGCCATGACAGAAGGTACGGCGGAAACGACTGATCTCTTGTATCTTTCTTTCCGTCTGCCCGTTCGACTGAGGATGGTACCCTGATGACAAGCTCACGGTCACACCTAGGAGTTGTAGGAAGGCTTTCCAAACTCTGGAAATGAATTGTGGACCTCGATCCGAGACGATGTCTTCCGGAATTCCGAAGTACCGGAATACGTGGTTGAACATGAGTTCCGCTGACTCCATGGCGGTGGGTAAGTTCTTTAAGGGAATCAGGCGGCATGACTTTGAAAAGCGATCCACCACTACCAGGATGCAAGTGTGCCCATCGGATATTGGAAGGTTCGTTATGAAGTCCACTCCTAGGTGTGACCAGGGTCGGTTGGGAACGGGCAGAGGATGAAGTTTGCCGGAGGGAAGATGGCGAGGACTCTTAGATACGGCACATTCCTTGCATCCTTGCACGTATCTGCGTACGTCGGATGTCATGCGTGGCCACCAGAAGCGCTCCTTTAGCAGCGGGAGGGTTCCATTGACCCCCGGGTGGCCAGTGCCCAAAGAGGAATGTGAAGCGTGAATAAGATCCTTGCGACGAGCGCGGGTGATATATTGTAACCCCGGGGGGCAGCCAGGCGGGGTTCGGGTGGAGGCATTGGAGGATGGTCGGGTTTCCTCAGACCAGACAATAGGACTTACGAATACTTGACTGGGAAGAATGGGCTCGACTTCTTCTACCCTCTCTTCTGGACTGTGAATACGGGACAGTGCATCCGCCTTGACATTCTTGGATCCGGGGCGATAGGAAATGGTGAATTGAAGCCGGGTGAAGAATAATGCCCATCGAGCCTGGCGTGGATGAGACGTCTTGCTTCCCGGAGATAGCCCAAATTTTTGTGGTCGGTAAGTACGATGAAGGGGTGTTTGGCGCCTTCTAACCAATGCCTCCATTCTTCAAGTGCCAGTTTAATTGCAAGAAGTTCCCGATTTCCGATATCATAGTTCACCTCCGCCGGGCTGAGTTTGCAGGAGAAGAAGGCGCATGGATGGAGTCTACTTGGGTTCCCCTGCTGTTGGGATAACACCGCTCCCACTCCGGTAGTTGAAGCATCAACCTCCACCACGAAAGGGATCTCTGGGTTGGGGTGAACAAGGAGGGGGGCGGTGGTGAATGTGGTTTTCAATAGCTCAAAGGCTTTTGTGGCTTCTGGAGACCAGGATAGAGATTTAGGCTGATTTCGAAGCATATGAGTGGGCTGGCGATGGAGCTATAATTCCGGATAAACCGTCTGTAAAATTTTGCGAAACCAAGGAATCTCTGGAGTTCTTTGATATTCGTGGGTGTGGGCCAGGACCTGATAGCTTCCACCTTCTTCTCGTCCATCCGGATGCCACTGTGGTTGATGATGTAACCTAGGAATTGTACAGAAGATTGATGGAAAGAACACTTTTCAGCTTTGAGGAATAGGTGAAAGCTTCTTAGGCGTTGGAGGACCTCCGCAACGTGACGGCGATGGTCGACCAGGTTCCGGGAGTAGATTAGTATATCATCAATATATACCAATACGGTCTTGTGAAGAAACTCTCGGAGCACCTCATGGATGAAGTCCTGGAATACGGAGGGAGCATTGGCCAATCCGTATGGCATCACTAAATACTCATAGTGGCCTGTAGGTGTTACGAAGGCAGTCTTCCATTCGTCCCCCTCACGTATCCGGATGAGATTATACGCGCTGCGGAGGTCCAGCTTTGTGAACACAGTGGCACCACGGAGATGTTCTAGGGCAGCTGGGACGAGTGGAAGGGGATAACGGAATTTGATGGTAATATTATTGAGGGCTCGATAATCTATACAGGGTCTTAAACCTCCGTCTTTTTTGGCCACAAAGAAAAAGCTGGAAGCAGCAGGGGAAGTAGACGGACGGATATATCCCTGATGTAGCGCCTCGTTGATGTAATCCACCATGGCCTTCTCCTCCGGACGTGATAAGGGGTATATTCTTCCACGGGGCACTGGCTCACCTGGCAGCAGATCAATGGCACAGTCCCATGGCCGATGTGGAGGCAGCTTGGAAGCACGTGAAGGGCAGAAGACGTCACTGAAGGGGGCGTAACAGGCTGGAATCTCCACATAGTGTTTCTCTATAGGGCTTTCGATGGATGTGGAGCAGATAGGTAGGTTCGTAGGGGGTGATGTGTTGGGTACTGGGAGTGTAGCGAAGCAGCCCAGAAAACAGTCGTCGCCCCACTTCAGGATTTCGCCTGTCTTCCAGGAGATGACCGGGTTATGCTGCTCCAACCAGGGGCGCCCTAGAACAATGTCAGCGGTGGATTCCTCCAGAACCAGTAGATGTTGCTCCTCCTCATGCAAAAGACCCACTCGAAGTAACAATGGTCCCACAAATTTGCGTACCTGACGACGACTGAGAGGTTTTCCGGTTATGGATTGGACTTGGTAAATGGACGGGGTGGCGGTTTTCTTGAGCTTGAGTTGACGGCAGAGGGAGCCCGAGATGAAGTTCCCGGCAGACCCAGAGTCGAGGAGGGCGACAACTGTAAGGGAAATACCCGCAGCAGTAAGCGTAATAATGGTAGTGAGTGGCATCATCTGTTTAAGAGACGGAATGATTGCACTCACCAATGGCCGAGGAGGACGAATGGGGCATTCGGTTATATAATGCCCCGGGGTTCCACAGTATAAACACAAACTCTGGGTCAATCTTCTCTGCCGTTCCGCCATAGTTAGTCGAGAATTATCCACTTGCATGGGTTCGTAATCTGGTTCTGGAGGGCTGACATTCTCAGGTTGGCGAGGAAATGGATAACTTAATGGCTGGCCCTGGCGTTCCTCCATACACGACTGCATACGAGTAGCGAAACGTATGGAGAGTTGAATAAAGCGCTCTAACCCTATGGTGTCCTCGTATGCAGCGAGATGCAACCGCACGCGAGGATCCAAGCCTTGACGGTAAGTAGTCAACAGGGATTGTTCGTTCCACCCACTGGAAGCGGCCAGAGTACGAAACTGTAAAGCGTAATCTGTGATGGATTTGGTACCTTGCTTTAGATGATAGAGTTGCTCTCCGATGGCCGAATCCCATATAGGTTTTCCAAACACCTCCTTGAAGTGAGTGATGAACTGGGTTAGCGGGTTATTCTGTGACCAGAGGGGTTCTGCCCACCGGAGGGCCGTACCAGACAGCTGAGATATGATGAAAGCCACCTTGGATCGTTCCGTTGGATATAGGTGCGGTTGCATCTCCAGGACCAGCGAGCATTGAAGCACAAATCCGTTGCAATCCTCCGCCGAACCTGAGAAGGGCGCCGGTTTGGCCATGGGACTGGCATTTACCGGAGGCGAAAGAGAAGCGGCAGTGTTGCTTGCGGTGCTCGTCGGTGCCGGTGCGGGAGGATTTGTGGTTAACGATCGTCGGAGAGCGTCTACCAACTCCTGGAAAGGATCCGGGGTGCTCATGCCGGTACTCTGTTCGGTCCGATCTTCTGTTACGGACACAAGACACAGAGATCAATGGACACAAAATACGGATGGTTTATTAACAGATACTTGAAAACTGGTATGCAGTAAGATAGGACGCTTGCTTCTGGGAAATACTGAAGACGATGGAGACGGTGGAGACGGTGGAGACGGTGGAGACGGTGGAGACGGTGGAGACGAAGATCAGGTAAGTTGTGCGGTGGAGTCCTTAGGGCTTGTGCAATACAAACGAGATCGGACGGTGACTGGAAGTTAGTGTGGGGTTTAAATGCTGATGGTGATGAGGTGATGATGATTTGCAGGTGTGGGTGATTAGTATTCAGGTGACGTTGCGCGTGGTGCTTGTGATGGGATGGAGTCTGGCGTGCTCGTGACAAGTGCAAGCCAAAATCCACTCACCCTTTCAATATCAACCAGAACAGGATCAAACAATTATACAGGGGAATTTTTACTTATAATGGGGGTGAACATGCAAGGAACGGATGGAAAGGCAGTGATAAAATTTGTTGTGAAGAATTCACAAGAGGAGGAATGTGATGTGTGACCTCTTACGAGGCCAAGAGAGGGAATTGTGGGAATTAAGATCAATATATAGATCGATATAAAAATGGATGATTAATTTTGTTTAAATCAAATGTATTTTCCTACGTGACATGATTGTGAACAAAAGCTTGAAGCTGAGAGTTCTCCAGTTGCCAGAGATCGGAATGTGGTCAGTAAGTGGGGATTGCTAAGAGAAGAGGCTACCTGGAGATGGGGGATGGTAGCGCAGATCGGCTCCCAAAGAAAAACCGCCCAGAACTGAAGGCAAAAGCATGTTCTGCTTATGTGTGTGTTTCTTATGCGTATATGTGTGTGTGTGTGTGTAACAAGAAGCATCTTCTCTTTGGGGGTAGGGATGTGCACACGAAAGGGAGCACACACAACGTATTTTGTGGAAAATGTTGTTTTACAGATGTGGAAGGTGGAGTCAGTTCGAGGTGGCGGCACTGATTGGCTGCCGAAAGAAATTAGAACCGCCCAGAATTTAAGGAAGAGGTCACAGATTGGCTAGGCGGGAACAAAGAAACCAGAAGAGAGATCGACGTCATATTCTGTATTTAAATGTTTTCCTGTGAAACTTTCTGGGTTGGTTCTGCTCATTGTGGAGGAACAACCCAGCGCGCTGTGAAACTTTTAAATCTGATTATAAACTTCACTTATTTTTGTGAAAAATTGTCTCTTCAATACCTCAAATTTTTTAACTTGCAGGACTGAATGAAAAGTCCATCAGTGTCAACACAACACACCCGCAGTACTGCCTTGGCAATGGTTTAGCTAAATTATATTTCCTTCTGCGGTTAGTTTCATTTTAAATTTCTCAAATCATCCTGAAATCAAAACGATCAGTTTTGCTTGCCTAAAATCCACGGAATGCGCACCTGCAGATCTCAGTGGAATTACGTGGATTTTAGCGCTTGTCATTAACAAGTTATAATGTTACATACACAACGTGAGAGCACAACTAGTATGCTTTGACAGATTTTTCTTCCTAAGGACGAATGATTTGAGACGATTAAAATGAAACTAGTGTTCACCTCTGTTCATTAACAAAACAATCTGCCTGCCGCAGCTAAACATATTAACGCACATAATGTATTAACATACATACAGCTAAACTCTATTATGTTATTTGACCATTTGCCAAATAACATATAAATATATAGTAAGTTTAAGACTGATTTTGAATGTTCTATTTAGCCTGTGACTGACTTAACGTTCGCTCCCTTGGCTATCATATGCTAATGTTTTCCTCCTATATTTACGGTACATTTATGTCAATTCAGACTGTTGATTAATATTACTTACATTGGCAGCTTTGTCAGTTTCTGTTGGTCTCGGCCCCTCTTGAGGAACAACTTTGAAGCCAATCCTGCTTGTACTGTGCAAGGTTGATAAAGCACTCCGGCTTGAAGTGTTTCGCGCAAACAAGCAGGTTTTTACTTATGGTTTCTGATGGATTTCCACAAAAAATAAAAATTAAATAAATCCACTCCTGTTTCTTCCTAGGTTGGGAACCTGTGCAGCGACTACATTGCATGTTGCATGCTATCCACACACTTTAGCTATGGTGTCACGCAAACCACTGTCGCTTGTGAAAACAATAATGGCAGCAGCACACAGAGTGGAATTAGTGGGCCTGTTAAGATCCTGTTTTTACATCACAACAGGAGCGTAATCTGAATTGCTCGATTTCTCACATGCCTGCAGGGAAATGCACACCAAAACAAACCTTTGAACAGCCAAAGCATACTTTGCTGGCCCCTAACAATACCGGCCCACCGGGAAAACATCTGGTACGCCAGATGGCCTGTCCGCTCCTGGACTTGACTCAAAGCCACTAGCCTGCAAAAGCGTAATGGCTAATGCAAACGCCATCAGCGGAACAAAAGAAAAAGATCTATTTTTTAAATAGATGGCAATGGATGATGTTAGCAAATTGTCTCCCTTCTATAGTATCGCTCAGCTTGACTTTTGGAGAAGATTTTGACAATGCGTAATGTGAGGACGTCACATGGCGAGTCTTTGGCCTAATTATGCGAAAAATTTGTGACAATAAAACAATTTATCAAGTTGCCACAAATTTTGCGGCACTCGCAAAAATTCTGCACTCGCAAAATCGCTAAATCCTGCAGGGACTGTATATATTGCTTAAATGTTTTTTGAAGTAGCAGACATAACAAAATACTTGATAATTATTCAAAGTTATTTTAATCCGTTAAAGGTAGTTAAACGGATACACTTTGACGCAATTCAACTTTCTGATCACCATTCATAATCAAATAATTACAAAACACAAATAAGTCCTAAACCAATTAATTACAAAAATTAAATTACTTATTTATCCAAACGAAAATTGAAGAGACGTGTAAAACATGTTTAGTTTTATGGACAAGGGAAGAAAAGAACAGATGAGGGAAAAGGGAAAGTTAAACGAGAGCAGGATCGAATAACACTTGTACAAAGTCCATGTTAAAACATACTTAGCACATTACACCACAGAAGAGATTTTCTCAGGTTGTTTTTAATACTACAATATGCATATTGAATGCATATTTGAGCAACGTATCTACGTGAGAGACATCAACCAATAGGAAGAATACAGACCAAAGAAAAATTAGCAGCAGTTTACAGTCAATAAGCATTGTTCTGTTACAAAAAGAACATTCCATTGGCATAATCATTCTTCACAATGGGAAGTGTGTATGGGCCAGTTATTGCCGAAATTAAACTGTGAAAACGCATCGCAAAATTTATATGACAAACTTTTCATTTTTTAGGACTACCCTGAAAAATGTGAAGAGGTGTTTTGGTGGCCTAAGAGTTGTTGACTTCCAAAACAATCCTGAAGATGCAAGAGTTGAAATCAACAATTGGATGAAGAACAAGACTCAAATAAGGCAACTGAACAACTAAAACACGGACGGAATCTGTATATTACAGTAGTACAGCCTTTGGACAATATAACTGTATTTAAAGAACCAGTGTGTAACATTGAGTAGGCTCTATTGACAGAAAAACACTGTAATATGTGAGGAATAGTCCACAGCTGGCCGTGCATTAAAGGGTTTTAATAGTCAAAGAACCACCCGACGTGAAGTGCATTAAAATCCTTTAATTCATGGCTAGCTGTGGATTATCCTGCTTATACCATAGTAATTTGTAAAATGATTGTGATTCCATGTTTTTTAATACTGTTTCCAAGGGTCAGCATGTATATGGAGAATAGCACAGGTCCTAGAACCGATCCCTGAGGTAATCCATAATTTACTTGCATTAGATTTGATGATTCCCCATTTAAATGGACAAACTGATGTCTGTCTGATAAGTAAGATCTGAACCATTGTAGTGCCTGTCCCTCAATACCGGTATAATCGTGCAAGCGATCTAGAACTATGTTATGGTCTACAGCAGCCCTTCTCAAAGTCTGGACTCCGGTCCGAATCCGGACCGGGAGGTAATTCGTTCCGGACCCGCCAAGTGCCAAACAAACACACATGCTGGCACGCGTGTACACACACAGGCATGTCACACGTACAAACCAGTGTAGGGGGCTAATCACTATGAGCACATTTTCACCATATAAGAAAAAAACGAAAAACACAAAAGAGGTAAAACACATTGCATGGTGTTAATATAACAAGTTACATTATTCTAGTTAATAAAATCTAATAAATGCAGTCTCCCAGTCGTTTATTTAGCATATTAGCATTAATTGAATGCTTGACTGAAAATATGTGTCTTTAATCTAGATTTAAATTGGGCGAGTGTGTCTGATCCTTGAATAGCGTCGGGAAGGCAATTCCAGAGTTTAGGTGCTATGTATGAGAAAGCGCGACCCCCTTTGGTGGATTTAGTTATTCTAGATGTTATCAAAAGTCCTGAGTTTTGAGATCTTAGAGAGCGTGATGGGTTGTAGTGTGATAGAAGCTCTGTTAGGTAGGTAGGGGCTAAGCCCTTAAAGGCTTTATAAGTGATTAAAATAACTTTAAAGTCAATACGATACTTAATGGGTAGCCAGTGAAGGGTTGATAACATTGGGGTTATGTGATCGTATTTTCTGGACCTGGTTAGAACTCTGGCAGCTGCATTCTGAACTAACTGTAGTTTGTTTATTGATGATGCAGGAAAACCACTAAGTAGAGCATTACAGTAGTCAAGTCTTGAGGTCACAAATGCATGAATAAGCTTCTCTACGTCAGCAACACATAGAATATTTCATAATTTGGCAACATTTCTAAGGTGGAAAAAGGCTGTTTTTGTGACATTTGAGATGTGATTTCGAAATGACAGGTTGGTGTCTAATAAAACGCCTAGATCTTTTACTGTATTTGTTGGGGCAACTGTACATCCTTCAATTTGCAGGTTATAATTCGAAATATTCGGTTCACGTGTCTTTGGTCCAATAAGTAATGTTTCTGTTTTATTAGAATTTAAAAGAAGGACATTACATGTCATCCAATGTTTTATATCATCGACGCACTCTGCCAATTCGGATAGCTGGGGGGAATCATCTGGTCTTGATGAGATATATAGCTGGGTATCATTTGCATAACAGTGGAAGCTAATGCCATGTTTTTTAATAATGTTTCCGAGGGGCAGCATGTATATTGCGAATAGCAGGGGTCCTTGAACTGATCCCTGAGGTAATCTATAATTTACTTGCGTTAGATTTGATGATTCCCCATTTAAATGCACAAACTGATGTCTGTCTGATAAGTAAGATCTGAACCATTGTAGTGCCTTTCCCTCAGTACCAGTATAATTGTGTAAGCGATCTATAAGTATGTTATGGTCTACAGTATCGAACGCAGCACTTAGGTCAAGCAGGACTAGGAGTGAGATGTTACCTTTATCTGATGCTATAAGCAGGTCGTTTGTAATTCTTACGAGCGCAGTTTCAGTACAATGATGTGGTCTAAAGCCTGACTGAAATTTTTCATGTATGTCATTATTTTGTAAGAAAGAGCATAACTGAGTGCACACTACTTTTTCTAGTATTTTAGACAGGAAAGGGAGATTTGAAATCGGTCTATAGTTTCCTAGTTCGTTTGAGTCCAAGTAAATTTTCTTGATTAGAGGCTTAATGATGGCCATCTTAAAGAGTCCTGGGATATGGCCTAGATTAATTGACGAGATATAAATGGGCTCAATTGCAAAGGGTAGTAACTCTTTTAACAATTTAGTTGGTATATGGTCTTATAAGCTAGTTGTAGGTTTACATGTTACTATAAGTTTAATAAAATTTTCCTGTTTTATAGGTGAAAAACACTGTAACCTTTCCTTTGAGGCGATAGTTAGTACTAATTAATGGGACAGACTTGGAGGTTGAGTTTTTACTATTTTGACTCGTATGTTTTCGATTTTGTCAAAGTCATTACTACCAAGGTGCGAAGGGATATCCTGGTTATTTGTTAATTTAGCAACTGTGCTAAATAAAAACCTTGGATTGTTTTTGTTCGTTTCTATCAGGTTATGGAGGTGCTCAGCCTTTGCTGCTTTTAGTGCCTTTTTATAACAGTTTGCACTCTCTCTCCATGCAATTTTAAAAACCTCTAATTGGGTTTGTTTCCATCTGCTATCCAGTTTGCGCGTTTCTCTTTTAAAGGCGTGGGTGGTGCTATTGCACCATGGTGCTATGATTTTCTCATTAATCTTTTTTGACTTTATAGGAGCAACAGCTTCTAATGTATTCGAGAAAATAGTTCCCAATTTGTTGGTCATGTTATCGAGTGATTCTTTATTTATTGGTATGGTTATTAACGGAGTCAGATCTGGCAAGATATTTGCGAAACTATCTTTACTAGTCGAGGTAATTGTTCTACCCTGTTGATAATGAGTTAAACGGCCGATTCCTGCAGTGTGCAGTGTACATGTTATAAGATAGTGATCGATGATAATATCTTCATTGGTAAGATCGGCTTCGTGAGATTTAATCAAGTCTAGTGTATGATTAAATAGATGAGTGGGTCCCGTGATGTTTTGTATTACTCCAAAAGATTGTAGTAGTTCTGTAAACGCCACTGCTAAGGCATCGTTTGCACTATATTAAAATCTCAGACAATTAGTACTTTTTCAACGTTAACCAATTGGTCCGATAAGAAGTCTGCAAACTCTTTCAGAAAATCAGTGTAGGGAACAAGGGGTCTATACACAGTAGTAAAAGAAAGAAATCTTTTTTAACTTTGTTTGAAACAAATATGTTTAACCCATTATGAGTAACCATAAGAAAGTCTCTAAAGATTGTTGCGACACCACCACCTCGACCAACTGGACGTGGCTCATGCATATAATGGTAGCTTGGTGGGGTACACTCATTTAGACCGAAATAATCATTTGGTTTAAGCCAGGTTTCGTTAAGGCAAAGTATATCAAATCTGTTGTCTGTGATAACTTTATTTACAATAACTGCCTTCGAATTCAGGGATCTAATATTAAGTAGGCCGAACTTTATGAATTGGTTTTGGTTGTTGATTACATTACATTACATTATTTTGTAGTATTATTCGGGGGACAGATACAGTCTTTACATATTTGGAAGCAGAAACATTAATAACAGTTGAGTGGGAGGAACACAGTTATGGTTAAAGTTTTGACTTACCAGTGGGAGACGTAGTCAAACGGTGCGTAGCGCCTTTGAGATGTTGTAAGACAGGAGATCCGCTTCGATGCTGCTGGGGTGCAGGCCGTCGGGCGGAAGAGCCTAGGTCGCTCCCAGAACAGATAAAAATTATTAACAAAGAGCAGCTTCTGTTCAATACACCATGACATCAACCATTGATTAAGCGGAAATAGTCTACTGAACTTTTCATTGCCTCGTCGGTAGGTAGGAAGCGGCGGCCCCGATACGATAATCCTTGTGGCGAGCGATGCGTTGCGTACTATCTTGATCAGCCTCCTGAAGTCCCTCTTCAGGATCTGCGACTGCTGCATCCAAAAAGTGATGCACTCTTCACAAAGGGGGCCTTACAACGAAATTGACTGAGAACCACTGACTGAAATGAACTGCACCACAGGAACCTTACCCCCTTCTCTACACCCTTCAGCAGTTACGTTAATGGACGCATGTGTTACCACATGCTTTATACATTCAACATTCAGGGGTGATTAGAAAGTGTTTTTTATTGTGGTTTGTGTTTACAGTGAAAATAGCTGTTGAGTTTTTGTACGACATGCTTTGTATCACTGGTCTCCAGAGCACAGAGCTGCATATGACACAGAAACACTCTTAATAATGAGTTCAGTTGATGACTGAGATGTTGTTGATTGAAACCATTGGTCAACTGTATCTTCACCACCATATGATCGAGCCCAGAAAACCAGATACAGAATGTTGTACTATGCCATCAGATTGTAAAACACAAATGCAGAGCACACAACCTCTGCTGTTAAACATATTACACTACACCCACTGAAATTATAGCAACAGACTACAAGCAATATCTGAATTAGTTGCATCTACTGTACACTCAAAAACGTCACAAACACAAAGCCATTAATCATCAATCCTTTTTGAATGCATAGAAAAAATAAAGTTTTAATAAAGCACGCTGCCAAATCCTAAAATGCAGTACATTTTTAATTCAACATTTATCTTAAGTTGTATTCACAAAAAAAAATGTTGTTACTTTTTAACTGTGCATAAGGTGTATGTTTGGTGAATTTGGTGATGTCCTTTTTTTAATGTTTGAAAGTGTCATAATTGAAATGGGACTTGCACAGGCTGGAGAAACGTGTTTTTGTGTTAGTGTTGAGTGTGTTTAAGTGACTGTGGGCTTCAGAGCGCAGTAATACACAGCAGAGTCGCTCACATGAACATCCTGAATCATCAGAGGAACTGAATCTGACTTCACTTCAGACTGAAATCTCTCCTGAAACTCAGAGCCATTATCTCCTCCATATTTATTTCTCCTCAGGATGTATTTAGGAAAATAATTTACTCTCTGGATGTACCAGAAGAGATCTTCTTGTACTGAATATGTTTTAAATGTACACTGTAATGCTACTGAGCGACCTTCAGTTTCAGTAACAAATTTGTCTGGTTGATCGACTTTGTCCTCTAATCGGCACCCTGTGAAAATGTAAAATCATTTGATCGACACTTTGATATCAGGCAATAATTTGAATTAACAATCTATATGCATTTTTAGCTGTATATTATGACAACACACACCAAGAATGAAGAGTGCTAAAAGAAAGATGTTTCTCAACCTCAGTAACATGTCTGTTTAAATGTTGAATATGCTTTGACATGTGGATAAATCAAGGAGTAAAATATATTTGCTTTTGTTATTATAAGTGTGATCAGAGGAGGAGCTTGTGGGTATCTAAAAAAGCTTGTTTATTTTCAAATGTAATATTGAGTAGACAGTGCCATCTTTTGGTTACTTGTAAGTATAACAGTAGGTAAAATAACGTCAAATTAAAACACTCAAATGATGTCAAATGTTGCTGGGGTGGTGGAGGGATGCTGATTACGTAGAGATGGCGCAGGTAAGAACAGCTGCCTTGTTAATAGAATAGCCCGCTTGAGCTGATAGGTTAGAAGCTGATGCTGATCAGCTGGGCTTGATTATATGTTCCGGGTCCTCCCGAACTTGATAATGAAAACGTCATTTAAAAGGTGTGCCATGAGATAGCGTACCTTTGATTATACCTGTGTTTGGGAAACCCCTTATTTATATTATCATAATTTAAATTGCTATATTATTTTAATTTTCTCAATAAAAGTGCACGGGAACATATCATCAACAGCTATAGAAGGAAAAACACCTAGAGCTGAATCAAGGGGCTGCTCCGTTGAGTTTGTCTTGACGAAGTTAGACCAACAAAATCCGAAAGCTGCTGAATTTGCTGCTGTAGCAGGTTAACTTTTATTTTCTACAATTGCAGCATAAATTGTAGCCAGGTTTTCACAGATTAAATGCACATACACTAAATTGCTCCACAGTTGGCCCCGTCTTTGATTTAGCAAAAATATTCGCTGCAGTTTGACTAAACATCCACAATCGTTCTCTTTAAAAACAGGCTACTCTTAATTATTTGGTTTGCAAACTGATGCACCTTTATATAATAAAAGCTAACAACCATCAGTGTTACAATAATTTTTTTTCCAAAGTGACTTACAAAAGAGTTCAAGGAGCAATAAGCAATATGTCATACAGGAGCAATAATACAATAGGTGCTAATGGAAAGTTACTAGTTTCAACAAAAGCTAGACCACTACCTGTTGAGAGGAAGAGAGGGGGTTAATGTAAAATATATATTAATTTTTTAATTTGTCTGTCAAGTATTCACAGAAGAGATTGGTTTTAAATAGTTTTTTGAAGGTTGTGAGCGATATGGTTGACCAGACTGAGTTAGGAATAATGTTCCACCAGGTAGGAGCTGTGAAGGAGAATTAGCGGGGTACTTATTGGGGTCTAGGAGGGTGTGAAAGTATGCCGGTGCAGATCCAGTAATAGACCTGTAGGCAAGCATTAGCAACTTGAATCTGATCCGGGCTTAAACCAGTAGCCATTGGAGAGAGATGAAAAGGGGTGTCACATGAGCCCTTTTGGGCTGTTGGAAGACGAGGTGTGCTGCAGTGTTTTGAACCAGCTTGAGTGGTTTGATAGCCTTTGCAGGAAGACCAGCAAGGAGAGCATTGCAGTAGTCCAACCTTGAGATTACCAGGGCCAGGGATCATTGAAGGACAGCTTTTCATCAAATATGACTCCGAGGTTCCTGGCTGTTTTAGAAGGAGTGATTGTGGAATTGCCAAGTTGGATGGTGAGATCGTGTTGCACCATGGGGTGTGCCAGAAACGAGACTAGCTCGGTCTTGGTCGGGTTCAGCTGTAGGTGATGCTCTTTCATCCAAGCTTAGATGTCATCTAGGCAGGCTGTTATGCGAGCTGCTACAGGGGTATTGTCTGGGTGAAATGAGATGTAGACCTGGGTGTATTCAGCATGACAATGATACGAGAAGCCGTGTGCCTGTATGATGGGTCCCAAGGATGTCGTGTAAATGGAAAAAATAAGCGGTCCAAGCACTGATCCCTGAGGAACACCAGTGATTATGTGTTGAGCAGTGGACAGCGAGCCCCTCCATGACACCCTGAAGGATCTGCCGGAGAGGTAGGATTTTAACCAGCGGACAGGAGAGGCTGAGATTCTTGGAGATGACAGGATTGCTAGAAGTATCTGGTGATAACACTGCAGATAGGTCTAGCAGAATCAGGACCAAGTATTTAGATTCCGCCTTGACTAGCCGCAGTGCTACTGTGAACGATAGCAGTGCAGTCTCAGTAGAGTGGTTTGTTTTGAAGCCAATTGCTTGTCATCCAGTAGTTTGTTCTGGGATAGGTAGGAAGACACCTGTTTGAAAACTGCCCTTTCAAGAGTTTTTGCAATACATGGGAGGAGAGAGACAGTTCTGTAACTGTCGGTAGTAGAGGGGTAAGTAGGGGCGTGAACTGGACCTGTTTAAATTTGGATGGAAAAGTGTGGATGGAAAACCGGCCTTCTCGATTAGCTAAACAAAGCCTGAACGACTTGAATGGGCCACGGATCAAACAGCGATCAACTAGCTCCGTGCTTTTAAGTGAAAAACTACAAGGTCAAGCCGTAACGAGCGGCTTTCTGCAACTTAATGTGACTTCAGTAACACAGTGTCCCAACGGATGAATAAACGCTAACACCTTATCACTCACTCAATGAGTTATTAAATAAACAAGCTCAAATAATCTTAATTAACAATAGGTGACAGTCCGGTTAAACAGTTAAAACATGGTAACAGGGTAAATAGCAGACTTTCACACTACTGCAGACTTCTGATGATGTTGTGGAATTTTCTTATTCCTTAATCAAGGTGAGTCAATTTTGACAAACGCAATATACAGAGACATCAGGTACTTTGCAAAGTATTTTATTGTCGTTTAATCTGCATCATAAGCAATGAGCATGGTGCAGAGCAAAGGCGCTCTTTCCTCCTGCACCCAGAGTATATATATGATTAAAAACGTGACACGCCCTCCCTTTGCCCCCTAACAAGAATCCCGAGCTGGTTTACGAGAAGTTCCGTTATTCCAAACAGAACATCTTGGCCTCTGCTCGAGGGCAAAGGCAGAGTGGTATGACGTGTATAGAGAAAAACATGATAACAATGAATTTAGAATTTAGAACTTTAGAATTTAGAGAATTTAGAAAATAGAATTTAGAAACAACAACTGACCCTGAGCATTTTACACACAACGCTTTTCTCTGCGGTGATCACATCTAAAACTAACCTACCCTGCAATCCTAATTCCCTACTTCCAAATTGTTCAATTCTGTACTTTACTTACCACCTGGTTCTCTGCACTCTGCCTTTTCTTCGGCCTTGTTGGTGCTGTTTGCAACTGTCAACCGGGTTGTGACTTTGCAGGGTGACCCTTCAGCCTTTTCCGGTCCTCTAATCTCAGAGGACTGACTTTCCATGCCTGCTCGAGTCGCATACACCACCAACAACTGTCATTCACTCCAACCTCTTTCTTTTCTATCAGTGCCAATGCACATGCCTTATTGCCTTTGCATTGGTATATTGCCATTCTCATGTCTACCTTCTCCTGCCTCTTTTTCTGCCTGCTCTGAGGCCTGAAAATTCCTTGGCTGAAATTATATCTGAAGCTTCTGACCTGTGTCTTCCCCCTTCGTCCACCACATCCACCAATACTGACCTGCTTAAACCTTCATCACTTTCCATATTTACATTTACATTTACATTTATTCATTTGGCAGACGCTTTTATCCAAAGCGATTTACAAGTAGTTTTATACAGTGTCACATTACTGCAGAGCAATCAGGGGTAAGGTGCCTTGCTCAAGGGCCCTTCAGTCATGACCTGCTGGCACTGAGATTAGAACCGGCAACCTTCTGATCACAAGCCCAATGCTCTAACCATTAGGCCACAGCTGACCCATATTCTTACTCTCATTTGTGAAATTGCTCCCGTTCCCTCATAATTAACATTTTCTGAGTTAGAGCTAGTCTAAAACTTTCTCCTTTGCCTTTTTATTTGGCCGTCCCAGGGGACATAATGGCCCACATTTTCAAATTTTGTTGCCTTATCCACAACATCACCTGAGGTACACGTACCTCTACACAAATACATATTTGTTCCCCAGTACCTAGCAGAATTAGGGTAACACTGTCCCTCCCCATACCATTTTATTAAACTTGGAATATAGTGTTGCACAAAAACAAAATTCTATAATCTCTAATTTCTCGGGGTCTGATGCGTCCCCGACTCGAACAGTTGATTCCCTTTGCGAGCACCAGCAGTGTCGCTCCTCCTGTCGCTTGCACGGCCATTGCGAAGAGCCATTGTGGATGCCATTTTGATGGCCTACGGTTGGAGTTGCCACTCCTTGGACACCTTTTGGCAGTGGGAGGCATGTCTTTCCTACGCCTTCCTGGAAGCTGTGTAATGATTTGTCAGCTCCATTTGCTACTGCTCCTTTGACCTGCACAAATATTTTGAGAGCAAAAACACAAAAACATGTTGCCTTGTAACATCCCCCCTTTTGACGCGTGGTCTAGGCCATGCGTCAAAATCGCGAAAGCAGAGAAAAATTGTTTTGGCAAACAGGTGAGGCCATTTTGGGCCCCCCCAAACATTGTCTGTGTATTTACATGAGCACTCCTTGCAGAGTGCACGCTTATCCGGTTCTGCAAAATGTTTGCATCTCTGCAAGAGAAAGAGTTTTGTTAGTGATTTCTGGAGAAAATCTGTCTGTCTCTGATGTTGCTTGCTTTGCTGCAAGGTCAGCTCGTCGGCTTCCTGCAAAGATTGTTTCAGATAAAAAAGTGTGTGTGTCACCGTCACACACAACAATGGCTGTTGGGAGAAGAATGGCAGATAGCATATCAGCAACCTGTGTGTGATTAAGAATGTTTTTACCATCAGCTTTTAAAAAGTTTCTGTGTTTCCACAGTGTGCCAAAATCATTAGTTACACCAAATGCATATCTGCTATCTGCTTGAATGTCTACATTTTTATTCTTTGCTAATTCGCATGCGCGTGTGAGTGCAATTAGCTCTGCTGTCTGAGCAGAGAAATGGTCCCTAAAAATTATATCAATTGCTTCTTTGCTTTTGCACTTGCGATGTCTGTAATTGCAGACACGCTTTGCGGACAGCTGTCTGCCGCGGTCAGTAATTTCGTGACCCAAAAAATGAACAAATTGTTTTGCCAGCTGGACTTTGGAGACATTTACTTTGTGTTATTTTCTCTTATCTTTTTAACTGGAAACAAAGGCCTGCGCACCGGTAAATTTGGACATGGCACAACTATGACTCTTTTTAATCTTTTTAAACTAATTAAATATTGGCCTTATGCCATTGAGGGCTTCTGGTTTGAGGCTTCTGTTTTGAGGGGGTATTGCTGTTTGTGTGGATGAAAATTACCCTTGGGCGTTATCACAACAGGCTCACAGTTTCTAATCAACCCAACAAAATATTTTCCTGTTACCCAAAGTTGTACGGGCACCTTCCCAAAATTTCTTCATTAATCTTTTTGTGTGTGAAAACACTTCAAGTCCCCTTGTTGCTGACAGACAGGCATGATTTTCATGATGGGCGTGCAACAAATTTGAATATTGGACGTCATCCCTTTTAACCCATTCTATGGCGTGCGCATATTTGTCAGCAAAACACCCACAGCTCCCCACACCATTGCAATCAACGTCATGAGGCTCTGTGAGGCAATACATTCTACATCGTACTAACGTAATTCAATATTACATCGTACAGCTGTACGAGCGCTGCACACGGGTCGTGTTGGTATCATGCTCAATCTGTCATCATACACATTATGACCCTGCCCAGCAAATGAATCGGGCAGCAGTCAGACATGAGAAACCTGTGTTGAAATTTGACACTCCCCAACTCGCATTGCACCCTTTTGACATAAATTATTCTACATTAGAGCCACTAGCATTTAGGGAAAACTAAGCTAGTAAATTTAAACACTTCTTGTGAATTACAGTAGGCTATTTGTTGCCCCTGAATCTATCAAAGATTCAAGCAGTTTGTTGCACACAAGCATTGTGCATTTTAGCAAAGTTCAGAAAGCGGTTTCATTCATCATGGAATGTGATCTAAGCAAATCTTCATTGCATACAGTAGGAAAAAGCATTTCTTCATTGCATATGCTAAGGGAAATCATACTCACCACCCTCGGAATGATGCCTCACCTCCTCACTTCCATCTACCTTTTGTTTTGACCTCAGTGGTCTCAGAGGCTCAGGACAATCATTTCGCCAATGCCCGTTCTTCCACAATTGAAACACTTCTCTCCATAAATGCCAGAGGGTTTAAAACCTCCTCTCCTCCAGTTTCCTCTTCCTCCATGCTCTACTCCGATATTCATTAGAGCCATGTGGAGTTCTTTATCTTGTTTGTTTTTCTTCTGAAGCTGTTTCTTGTCTGTTTGTCTTTCGGCGTGTACAGCATGACGGACTATCTCACTCATTCTCGCGTGATCTGGCTCGATGCATGATTTTTCCACTTCTCGTCTCAGCTCTCCTCTGAGGTTCCGCAGAAAAGCG
Organism: Barbatula barbatula; assembly: GCF_947034865.1. Taxonomy (NCBI): domain Eukaryota; kingdom Metazoa; phylum Chordata; class Actinopteri; order Cypriniformes; family Nemacheilidae; genus Barbatula; species Barbatula barbatula. Next base: position 26,112,931 of record NC_136764.1, read on the forward strand.
GATCTGACATGTCCTTCGAACGGACCATTATCTGGTCCGTCTGAATCAGGTTGAAGTCCAGAATGTTCTTTAAATACTTCCTCGAGCCTGGCCAAGAAATCCTCCACTCTTTCATCAGTCTTTTTCACACAAGCAGCGATCTTATCCAGATTCAGAGCTTTGGGAAAAGTAGATTTTAGTCCTTCTAAGAATTTTTCCAGAATCCTCCTGTACTCAGCATTGCCTGCATGCGACCAGTTGAAATGTTCCCTTCTCTTATCCTCCACAGGCCATTTACCCTGTAGCTTTCTTAGGTCAGATGGTTTCAGTTTGACTTTCAACAGTCTCTCTAATTCTTTCATTGAGGGTGAGAATTCTTTGCAAAATGTCAAAAGTTCTTCGTCTGTCGGTGCTGGACGCGCTCTTTCTTTCTTTTGACGCACCATGGGCTGTGGTGGAGACGGCACTGGTGCTGGTGGAGACACTGGTGGGGGCACTGGAGCTGCCGGTGAGGAGGGACACAATCATCCTCTGGTTGGTGTTTGTAACAAGTCATAGATGGGGTAAAGAAGACAGAGGGGTTAAATCATTATACTCAGGCAAAACAGGGTACAATGGAGCATGCGGCGGTGGGGGTGTATGATACGGCGGTGGCAGTTCTTCCAAAGCCTTTTCTTTAAAAACATGGTCACGTCTATTTGCTTCCTTCTCCCATAATTCTAAACATTTACACGCTTCGTCATATTTTTCCCTTTCTTTTGTAGACATTTTAAATATGTCTTTTTTCCCCATGTGTTCTCTTATTTTCCCTAATTTTGTGGTACTAAATGTACCGTTTTCTGGAAAGTTAGCTTTTTCTTTTAAATAGGGTACACCTTGTAAACTTCCCGTTCCCCACCTTTTCCTCATTTCTCTGTATGTTGGTTTATCCATATTCATATGGGACCCCCCATTTTTAACTTAGAGTAGTCACTTCTCTTTTCAGACTCTTTAAAATCTATCTCGATTTAGAGTAGTCACTTCTCTTTAACCAGACTGTTTAGCGCTAAGTAGTCTCCCCTTTCCTTCAGACTGTTCAGAATATTTTCAACTCACCGTTTTTCACTTTTGTGCCTTGCACTGAGTTCTTTTGGGATCACGTCAGCTTGGAGTCCGGAGTAGAGTTCTCTCGTCCCTGTATGGGGTTAGAGCTGGATTTGCTATGTCCAGGATGATCAGTCAACTCTAGTCCGTTCTCCGTCAGCCTTGTGATCCCATACCTCGTCGCCAAATTGTTGTGGAATTTTCTTATTCCTTAATCAAGGTGAGTCAATTTTGACAAACGCAATATACTGTCATTTAATCTGCATCATAAGCAATGAGCATGGTGCAGAGCAAAGGCGCTCTTTCCTCCTGCACCCAGAGTATATATATGATTAAAAACGTGACACGCCCTCCCTTTGCCCCCTAACAAGAATCCCGAGCTGGTTTACGAGAAGTTCCGTTATTCCAAACAGAACATCTTGGCCTCTGCTCGAGGGCAAAGGCAGAGTGGTATGACGTGTATAGAGAAAAACATGATAACAATGAAAAGAAAACATAGATAAACACTTCGTAAACATATAGACAGACACATCAAGAAGCTAGACTAGAAAATTTCCATTACATTGACTATTCGCTTCTCCTCATGCAATGAAATGCATCAATATTTAACTTTAGAATTGTATTTGTATAGACTGCTGTCACAGTTCACCAAGGATGGAAAACGGAAGAGGTTAGTGAAAATCTCTTTATTCATGCAGTACAACCTTCAAAAAACTACTTATAACACACCTCTTCTGTGAATACCTGACAGACAAATAAAAAAAAAGTACACTAACTCTCTTCTCTCAACAGGTAGTGGTCTAGCTTTTGTTGAAACTAGTAACTTTGTATTAGCACCTAATGTACTATTGCTCTTTAATGACATATCGCTTATTGCTCCCCAAACTCTTTGTAATTCGCTTTGGATAAAAGCGTCTGCTAAATGACTAAATGTAAATGATAGCATTAGGAAAACTCAGTAACAACACGGAGAATGCATATAAGAGATAGCTACGTCAAAGTCTTATCCGAAGGGTTCCCAAGTAATCCTCAATGTCCCTCCAAGAGAGGTTAATAGTCCAGACGAACTCAGATCCGAGTGCTTTGACGGAATATCCGAAGGGTAGTAACCTCGAGATCAGCCGTTGAATGAGTGTGGTACATGTGTTTATATAGTGCTCTAGTGATTGAGTGCAGGTGTTCAGTATTCCTGTGATTGGGGTTGAAGGTGAGTGCCAGGTGGATCCATGACAGTACCCATTCCACTACGGACGTCTCCTGACATCCGGGAATGATGACGAGGTCGGCCTCGTCTCTGGGAGCGGGACGTTCCGGGGCGGTCGGGGTGGAGCTGATGGTATTCTTCACATAGCGAGGGATCAAGGATGTCGTCTTGATTCATCCAGGATCTTTCTTCAGGACCGTATCCTTCCTAGTCGACAAGGTACTGTAGACGGCCCCCTCGTCTGGAGTTTATGATTTCCCGGACCTAGTAGATGGTGGAGTCGGTATTGACCTTGGGAGGGGGTACTTCTGGTTCTGTGGGAGGAGGAAGGATAGGGTCAATGAAAGGTTTCAGTAATGCTATGTGGAATGTGGGTGAAATACGATATTGTGGTGGTAGCTGTTGTTCGTAAGTCACTACATTGAGCTGTCTCAGAATGTTGAATGGTCTTATGTAGTGTGGATTCAGCTTTTTGCATGTTCTACGTAGGCGGATCTTTCGAGTGGAGAGCCATACACAATCCCCTGGATTGTAGACCGGAGGATCGTTACGTCCGACATCCGCTCGAATTTTCTGACATCGGATCGCCCTCTGTAGATGGACATGAGCTAAGATCCATAGCCTTTCACTCTCTCGGAACCAGTGATCCACAGGGGGTACTTCGGAAAATTCCCCTGTCCATGATAATCCACTCTGGTATTCTTATGTCCGGGTCGATATATAATCCTGAAGTTAAATCGCATGAAGAACAAGGTCCATTGTGCCTGTCTGGGATTCAAGCGTTTTGCTTCTCTGAGGTAATGCAGGTTCTTATGGTCAGTAATGACTTCAAAGGAATGGTTTGCTCCCTCCAGCCAATGTCGCCATCCTTCGAGGGCCAGTTGTTCCCTGTTGCCAAAATCATAGTTCTGCTCTGCTTGGGATATTTTGTATATGCTGTACAGCACGCTCCTACATAGACTCGGGAAAAGCTTACACGTACATAAAAGTATGAGCATATTAGCCCGGTTCTGTCAACTTTGCACTGGTTACCTATAAAGCATTGCATTAACTTTAAAATCTTGCTTATTAGCCCGACATGGTTTAGCTCCTCACCACTTGAGTGAACTTCTCTCGTATTACAGTGCTTCACATGCACTACGCTCTCAGGCATCCAGTCAGTTGGTAATACCTAGAATTTCTAAATCAAGTGCATCCTTTTCCTATCTAGCGCCTAAACAGTCTATGTTTTGCTTATAGTCAACGTTTTCTTGTACAGCTGCTTTGTAACAATACAAATTTTAAAAAGCGCTATATAAATAAAGCTGACTTGACTAATTAACGTTAAACTAATTAAACAGGAAACAAAATACAAATGATCAACTGTTAATACTCGGATTGCTAAATATAAGATCTCTGTCTAATAAAGCACTGTTTGTTAACGGTATGATAACAGATCATAAAATAGACATGCTCTGTCTGACAGAAACATGGCTAAAGCCAGATGATTATATTACTTTAAATGAGTCTGTAATAATAAGATTATTATTATAAACATGAGCCTCGCCTAAAAGGGTTATGTTCATTTATCGACACCTAATAATAAGGATAAAACATCTGTAAAATGTGTTCTGGCTATATGCATTTAGGCCTCCATGGCACCACACAGATTTTATTAAAGAATTTGCTGGGTTCTTATCAGAACTAGTAGCCGCAGAGTCCTTGTTGTTGGTGACTTTAACATCCATGTAGATAACGATACAGATGCTTTTGGAATGGCTTTTAAAGACACTCTTAACTCCATGGGTTTTAGACAACATTTGTAATACTGTCTTACGGTATTGTCATGAACTGCTCCGAGACTTAGGGTGAGATCCAAATGCAGCTTTACTCTCAGAATGGTCAAACAGGCAGAGGTCATACAACAGCGACAAGGATAACATAGACAGGCAGAATCAAGGTCATCAACAAGGCAGAGGGTCAAAAGGCAGGCGGCAAGGAGTCAAAGGAACAGGAGTAGACACAGGTAATACACAGGTAAACAGATGATATAAACGCTCAGAAATGCAGACAGGCTAACAAGACTTCGCAAAGATTGAGAGTCCAAACACAGTATATATAGGGGAGTGGTAATGGGAATCATCTGGTGGTGATTGTCTGTGACATGAGACACCTGGTGGCGGTTAGCATGGAATTCTGGGAAATGTAGTCCTGAGTGGAGTGCCCTCTACTGGAGTTCATGGGCACTCCAGCTGACAATCGTGACATAGCCCCCCCTTTAAGGAGCGGATTCCAGACGCTCCTAACATTGTCCAGGAGGGAGGAGGAGCGGAGGCGGACCCGGGGGCGGGATGGAGGGCCAGGACCGTGGAGCGGAAGAGAACCCGGAGACTCAGGCTGAGCAGGCGACCAGGGCGGAGCAGGCTGTGCAGGCGGCCAGGGCGGAGCAGGCTGTGCAGGCGGCCAGGGCGGAGCAGGCTGTGCAGGAGGCCGGGTCTGAGGCGTCCCTTCAAGGAGACTAGGCCGACTTGTTGGTTCAGGGGTATAACGCGGGTCCGACGGTTCAGGAACCGGTACAGGCGTGGATTCGGCCGTCTTGTCCCCAGACACAGGCGTGGAGGAGGCCGTCTTGTCCGAAGACACAGGCGTGGAGGAGGCCGTCTTGTCCGAAGACACAGGCGTGGAGGAGGCCGTCTTGTCCGAAGACACAGGCGTGGAGGAGGCCGTCTTGTCCGAAGACACAGGCGTGGAGGCGGCCGTCTTGTCCGAAGACACAGGCGTGGAGGCGGCCGTCTTGTCCGAAGACACAGGCGTGGAGGCGGCCGTCTTGTCCGAAGACACAGGCGTGGAGGCGGCCGTCTTGTCCGAAGACACAGGCGTGGAGGCGGCCGTCTTGTCCGAAGACACAGGCGAGGAGGCGGCCGTCTTGTCCGAAGACACAGGCGTGGAGGCGGCCGTCTTGTCCGAAGACACAGGCGTGGAGGCGGCCGTCTTGTCCGAAGACACAGGCGTGGAGGCGGCCGTCTTGTCCGAAGACACAGGCGTGGAGGCGGCCGTCTTGTCCGAAGACACAGGCGTGGAGGCGGCCGTCTTGTCCGAAGACACAGGCGTGGAGGCGGCCGTCTTGTCCGAAGACACAGGCGTGGAGGCGGCCGTCTTGTCCGAAGACACAGGCGTGGAGGCGGCCGTCTTGTCCGAAGACACAGGCGTGGAGGCGGCCGTCTTGTCCGAAGACACAGGCGTGGAGAAGGCCATCTTGGGATGAGGCTCAGATATGGCAGACGTGACGTGAACAGTCTCTGGCAGATCGACTCGGACTTGGGTTGACTCTGGCAGATCGACTCGGACTTGGGTTGACTCTGGCAGATCGACTCGGACTTGGGTTGACTCTGGCAGATCGACTCGGACTTGGGTTGACTCTGGCAGATCGACTCGGACTTGGGTTGACTCTGGCAGATCGACTCGGACTTGGGTTGACTCTGGCAGATCGACTCGGACTTGGGTTGACTCTGGCAGATCGACTCGGACTTGGGTTGACTCTGGCAGATCGACTCGGAAATGGGTTGACTCTGGCAGATCGACTCGGACTTGGGTTGACTCTGGCAGATCGACTCGGACTCCCCTTTCATGCAGGGGCTCTAGGTTGGCAGCCATCTCGTGCGGTGTCTCTGGGCTGGTAGCCATCTCGTGCAGTGGCGCTGGGCTGGCAGCCATCTCGTGCAGTGGCTCTGCTGCCAACTGCGCTTGACACTGTTGCCCCCCCCAAAAAACGTTATTTGGGGTTTCAACACTGTCCTCTGCCTCTCCCACAGTGAACGGAGAGTCACATAACATCAGTGCATAGTCCATTATGTCCCTTAAACTGCAATTAGATTCCCCTCTAGGTAACAATGATTTAATTGGGTCATTAAGTCCGAAACGGAACAAGTCCTTAAACAAAACTTCATCGTAGATCGGTACTTCATAGGATATTGCACAGAACTGTTTAACATACTCCTCAACAGATAGGCCTCCTTGACGAAGGCCCAATAGTTGATCAACTGGGTCAATGCTAGAGCTGGGAAGTTGCCATCCTGACCTTGAACCGGGAACAGACATCTCAGTAAAGAGAGGGTACCGGGCTGCTGGATCCTGGTGTGGCGAAGTCTTCTGTCATGAACTGCTCCGAGACTTAGGGTGAGATCCAAATGCAGCTTTACTCTCAGAATGGTCAAACAGGCAGAGGTCATACAACAGCGACAAGGATAACATAGACAGGCAGAATCAAGGTCATCAACAAGGCAGAGGGTCAAAAGGCAGGCGGCAAGGAGTCAAAGGAACAGGAGTAGACACAGGTAATACACAGGTAAACAGATGATATAAACGCTCAGAAATGCAGACAGGCTAACAAGACTTCGCAAAGATTGAGAGTCCAAACACAGTATATATAGGGGAGTGGTAATGGGAATCATCTGGTGGTGATTGTCTGTGACATGAGACACCTGGTGGCGGTTAGCATGGAATTCTGGGAAATGTAGTCCTGAGTGGAGTGCCCTCTACTGGAGTTCATGGGCACTCCAGCTGACAATCGTGACAGGTATGAATGTGGACGACGTTAAAATACTTCGGCAGAGCTAAGACTGCTTTGATCAGATTTACAAATGATCTGCCTTTGGCATCTGACCAAGGTTGTATCTCGCCAGACAATGGAGATTTTAATCACCTCCTGATTAGCTCATCCTTCCCCCTTATAAAGGGAATAGATGAACTCATTATAACAAATGAAGGGGACACAAATAATCAATTCCCACATAACAAATAACATTACGCTTTACAACACACACCATACAACAAATACATCTCCGATAATGACAAACAATCTCCAATCCCCAAATCCATTCATGGATATAAAACTGAATGGGGGAGATAACCAACAAGTCCATCTCAGGTTCTCCCCAGTCTCAGCCATAGATGGTACGTCTAGGTGGAACCAACAATCGAACAAGTCTCCGTTCCCGCACGGACTCCAATTTTTGCCGGACCGGAATCTCTCCCGCAGACGTCTCGTCATTCCGGTAACTCAGAAATAGGTGGTTTAATAAAAGAGGTATGCCAGATCAATAGTAACTGATTTGTATGTGACTGCATAAATAAAAGAAAACTATAGATATTGCTCTCCTGTGTGTTTATTGTCAATAATACTTTAAACCATCAAATATACAAACAACGTGTCTTAACTAAATGTAATATGTGGTTGCGTTTGAACTTGAGAGAAGGGCATGGATATCTGAGCTCACAAGCGCGCGCAGATGTAAAATGTATGTAGATGTGTGCTCGAATACCCACACTTGTGTGGCTGATCTCTCAGTCCGTCACACTCCTTATTGGTGCTGGTAGATCTTAGTGCTGCATTCGAAACAATTGACAACAGCAGGCTCCTACATAGACTCATGAAAAGCTTTGAAATAGCTAAGATCTTATTTATCCGACCGTTTTCAATATGTAGCAATAGACAATGAGGTGTCACACAAATCACAAGTCCGGTACGGTGTACCACAAGGCTCACTCTTAGGGCCTATGCTCTTTGCATTATACATGCTACCTCTAGGAGATATAATAAAGCGACACGGAGTAAGCTTTCACTGTTATGCTGGTGATATACAACTTTATTTTTCCTGAAAGCCTCATGTAACACAGCAATTCCATCGATTTTTGGAATGCATAGTCGATATAAAAAACTGGATGAGTAATTGTTTTTTTATAACTGAACTCGGACAAAACAGAAGTGTAACTTATTGGACCGAAAGATGCGTCTTTAGTCTAGATTTAAACTGACAGAGTGTGTCTGCCTCCCGGACAGTGCAGGGAATACTGTTCCAAAGTTTAGGTGCTAAATAGGAAAAGGATCTACCGCCTGCACTTGATTTAGAATGAGAGCGTTGTGCACTGAAGTAGTGAGGAGCTAAACCATGCAGTGCTTGATAGGCAATAAGCAAGATTTTAAAGTTAATGCCATGCTTTATAGGTAACCAGTGCAAGGTTGAAAGAATCGGGCTAATATGCTCATACTTTTTTGTATGTGTAAGAACTCGAGCTGCCGCATTTTGGACCAGTTGGAGTTTTTGTAATAGGCCTGCAGGGCAACCACCTAATTACAGTACAGCATTACAGTAATATACAGCATTACAGTAATCTAGTCTTGATGTCATAAAGGCATGAATTAGCTTCTCTGCATCTGATGGTGACAGCATATGACGTAGTTTAGATATATTTTTAAGGTGGAAAAACACAATTTTACAGGTGTCGGCGACCTGGTTCTCAAATGACAGAGTACTATCGAATAAAACGCCAAGATTCTTTGCTGAAGATGAGGATTTTATGGAACATCCATCATCCATAAGCAGTATTCTTGGTTGTTACGTAGGGCGGTTTTTGGTCCGATAAGTAACACTTCAGTTTTGTCTTCAGAGTTCAGTAATAAAAAATTGCTACTCATCCACTTTTTTATTTCGACTATGCATTCCACTATTCGATGGAATTGCTGTGTTTCATGAGGCTTTGAGGAAATATAAAGTTGCATATCATCAGCATAACAGCTTACTCCATGTGTGTACATCGCTTGAGGGTTTGCAGAGATATTATCTTGCATTCCCTTTGACGATGGTGTTCTTAACTTGATATGCAAAAAGGAAACTTCATTTGGGGATTCATGAGGCCACATATGGTTCATAACAGACCAAGTGGTGGATATCCTTAGGGAAAAATATTTTGTTGACCTATGGACACAATTTTTATAAATAAAACCTAAACCTAAATCAAACCTACCCCAAAATCAGACGGAAATGATAATTGAAAGACAAATTTAATTATTTCTCGTTGTATTTTCTCTAGGAATCAGAGTTTTGGAAAATGAAAGCGTAAAGTTAAACTCTGAAGGCTCAGGAAACTCTCATGTCACAGTCAATGTATTTTTCATGCATATACTAGTTTGTGTTGTCTTGTTTTCTTATTTATTTCTCTTTGATCAAGGTCTATTACTCTTTTATTTTTGTATGTGGGTATCGTGGCTTAATCTCCATGATGTGGCCTTTCAAGGCCATCGTTTATTGTTGCAGCCTATCGAGGCCTTTGTCTATTTGTTCTGACCTATATAGGCCTTCGTTTTCCTATCTTGAATTATAGAGTCTGTCTTCACAATGTCGTGGTCTGTCAAGGCCTTTGTTGTTATGTTGTGGCCTATCGAGGCATTCATTACCATGTTATGGCCTATCGAGGCCTTCATTACCATGTTGCAGCCTATAGAGGCCTTCATCTATATGTCACAGCCTATCGAGGCTTTTGTCTCTATAACATAGCCTATAGAGGCCTACATCTCTATTTTCTGGCCTATCGAGGCCTTTGTCCAACATAGCGGCGTATCATTGTTATAATCTCTAATCTCCATGGGTTATTTTGAACAGTCTCTATAAACAACTGTATTCCCTTACCGCTTTTTCGCTTCCTCACAATGTCTCTATTTTTCGCTTTCCTTCATTCTCACCAATTCTTTAAACACACAATGAAGCGCTCTTTTACGAAAATACCATGCTATTTTGAAGCTTTCGCTCGTGGTTCTGCGTATTTTATGATTTATTATGTCTAACTAATGTTTTTAGAGAGTTTTTTTGTTAGTTTTTTTTTTAAAGAAGGAAAGGGAAGAGAATTAGGATAAATCAATCAGCAACGTGTTGACGGAAGAGATGCGTTTTTAGGCTTTTTTAAAGATGGCAACTGAGTCTGCTGATCTTGTAGCAGCTGGTAGATCATTCCACCAATGTGGAACAGATCCAGAGAAGGTATGGGAGAGTGACTTTTTTCCTTTTTGGGATGGTACCACTAGTTGTTGTTCCTTTGCAGACTGCAGTGATCTGGCAGGAACATAGATGTGCATTAGCGAGTGGAGATACGATGGTGCAGACCCGGTGTTGGTCTTGTAGGCCAGGAGCATAGCTTTGAACTTTATTCAATTCAATTCAATTCAACTTTATTTATATAGCGCTTTTCACAATTTGCATTGTTCCAAAGCAGCTTTACAGGGGAAAAACACAGAACATGAATAGTTTAACTTGTTATAGACCTAGTAAATAATATCTAATGTCAGCAGTCTCCCGGTGGTTTATTTAGCATATTTTGAATTAAGTGAATGCTTGGCTGAAAAGAGGCTTTAATCTAGATTTAAATTGGGCGAGTAGTATTCTCGAATAGTATCAGGAAGGCTATTCCAGAATTTAGGTGCTAAGTATGAGAAAGCTCGACCCCCTTTGGTGGATTTAGTTATTCTAGGTATTATCAAAAGTCCTGAATTTTGAGATCTTAGAGAACGGGGTGGCTTGTAGTGTGATTATAATGTTTCAGAGGGGCAGCATATATATGGAGAACAGCACGGGTCCCAGAACCGATCCCTGAGGTAATCCATTGCGTTAGATTTGATCTATCTAAACAAGATATAATTAAATAATAGAACTTTTTTTAAAGTACCTCACGTGTATCCCTGTGTGAACACAACCCATCTTGAGTGTTTGCGGCTAATGCTCCTTTTTACTTTCATCTGACCAAAGAACATTAGAAAAGCTTCAAATGGGACTAGTTATTTGGACAGATGGCAGCGTTCCCCCATTTAAAATTCGAACTCTCTGATAAAAGGTTTATGCGGGCGGCAACAGGGAGCCAGTGTAACCTGATGAAGAGCAGAGTTACATGCGCTCTCTTCGGTTCATTGAAGACCACTCTTGCCGCCGCATTCTGGATCATCTGGAGAGGTTTGTTTGTTTAAGCAGGAAGTCCAGCCAGAAGCGCATTGCAATAATCCAGTTTGGACAGGACAAGAGCCTGGACTAGGACTTGTGTAGAGTGCTCAGATAGGAAAGGTCTAATTTTCCTAATGTTGTAGAGGATGAATCTACAGGACCGGGTGGTGCTGGCAACATGACTTGTGAGGTTAAGCCCATCATCGATTACCACCCCCAGGTTTCTGGCTGTGCTGGATGGTGTAATCGTTGATGAGCCTAGTTGAATGGCAAGGTTGTGGTGAATCTTTGGGTTGGCTGGGATCACATGCAGTTCCGTTTTTGCAAAGTTTAGCTGCAGGTGATGATCCTTCATCCAAAGCGAGATGTCACTCAGGCATGCCGCGATGCGAGCAGCGACCGTCGGATCGTCCTGTTGAAATGACAAGTAGAGTTGTGTGTCGTCGGCATAGCAGTGATAGGAGAAGCCATGCTTCTGAATGACCGAGCCGTGGGATGTCATGTAAATGGAGAAGAGTAGCGGTCCAAGCACTGAGCCCTGTGGCACCCCCGTGTTGAGCTGTTGGGACGTGGAGACCTCATCTCTCCAGGATACTCTGAATGACCTGCCCGAGAGGTAGGACTCAAACCATATTAGAACAATACTGTTTTTTACATTCAATCAGTCAGAAATCATAAGAGTTCAACAAAACTCTGCAAAAGGCATGTGTTAAGCACAACAGTGACTGCCTGTGTTTATAGCAGCCTGTTCATTTAATTACAGTGAATATAAAGTTAAACTTCTCAAATGTTTTATTTACTAGTTTAATTAATGAATGCTTAAATAACTCTTTCAGATCCAGATATAACATACTGTTTACATCATTTGTCTCTGTTCTATTTAAATTTGTTTTTATTTCATTGCAGACTTTTTGCTGCTTTTTAACAAATTTATGAGCTCATGTGTTGTTCCAAGTTTCAGGTACAAACAAAAAACCTGCCAACATAGAGATAATGGTGAATACGTATATGCTTATCCTTTGCGTTAATTAAGTGCTATTTGTAAGTACGAGAGCGCTTGGCCAGCGTACAATGCACTTGCTTTTGGTTATAAACAACACTCATTTCATAACGCTTAACGTTAACAGCTTGCTTAGCAACAAGCGTTAGCGTTCTTGCCACAAACTGACTGAAATACCGTTAGCCTGTAGGAAACTAACAATGATTGCTGTACAGGCCTTGTTAAAAACAAGATATTGTAAAATTGAGTAATTGTTTGCTATTTGCTGTAATACACTATCGCATCTACCTCAAGGAAAACAGTGGTGGTTTTATCTTCAATTGAAATAGCCAAACGTCTATCTTAAATTATGTTTTACACTTTATAAATGCTGCATGTGATCGTTTTAAACAACTAAAATGGCTTTTATATTTTCCACATCAGACAGGCAGTGTGCGATCACGACAATAAATTACAAGATTATAATGCAAGAACGTTTCAAATCCCAAAATGGTATAAAACAACACGTGGGTTCTTATTTTATATTTTTATATAATAAACTCAATACAGATTGCTTACCTCAGACGATGGTTGATCGTTGGCGGTTGGCAATAAAATCAAATGCGCAGTCTCTGTGCCCCCGCAGAACTCCGACTCCTCCCACCAAGATTTCAACCAGTTTGCTATATGGATCAGTTAATCCATTGGCTGGTTAATTGTTTTGGCACGGTTTATATGGTAACGACAGCTTCTCGCGTCATCTGAATGGTTGATATGAGCTAGGTTCACGGGATAGTTTGGATTTGAAAACTATATTTCCGCTCAGGATTCTTCTCGTCTCTTCTTCAACGGCTGTTTTTAGGTAAGTGTGGTTGGTGCTGTTGTTTTTAATTGGAACAATTTGCATAAATGAGCATTTTTATCAAATAATAAATTAATCAGCCAGCATATGGGCATTTGTAACAACTGAATTCATTGATTTAATACGTTAAACCTTTGTTTTACTATATAGTTTGATAATGTCAGGATTTTGTAGCCCCTATACAATATAATCATGATAAATATTTATTTAAAATGTATTCGCATCAAGGGACACATTAAATATTTTCAAAATGTACCTGATTATAAATATATAAATATGTTTGTTAATTTGTAACAGCTCAAGTGTCTGCAAGTTGTATAAACGTGAATGGCACTCAATAATGTCCTTTATGTTTTAAGACACCACGAATTTTGGACCCTTAAACACAACATTATTTTCTGGAATGGCTAAACTGTTAATGGAAATCAAGTACTGAGATAATGAGCTTTAAAGTTTGATTCCATCTCTATGATAAACATCTTTGACATGGGTTTATTCAGTCAATATTTAACATTTTCACAGAATGTTCTTTAAATGATGTGGGATTGTTTTATGTATAAAGGGTTAATAACAAAAATATCTTTAGTTGAGTTATCACAGTCAGGATCACACATCCCAACAGCTTAATTATAGCATGTATCAATTTAAAAGATTACTTAAACCAATTCATTCCATTAAGGTCATAATGTGGGCATTGCACAATGCCAGGGCTGTCATTGGTTATTATTCCACTGTATTGTTTTGATAAGTTAAATGAAGCTAAACATATTACAGTAAATTAATGTTACCTACCTGTTTCATTAATTTAACCGAACTAATCTATGTAGACTGTAATGAGATACATTTTGTTTAAAAAATTGAAAACGTAACACTTCATTTTTGAGTGTAGAATTAGATCCTTGAGATGGGTTGATTCAATTGCTTGCAATAAATTTACCTTTGTGTGTTATATATAAAAATTTCAAAACTATTATTGGATATAATAGTAAATATTAGGTTAATCTAAAAAAATATGTCTTTTTACCTTTTTTACAACTTTTTATTACAAATAAGTAAAATTTAAGTATTTAGATATTAGAGAACCATAAGCTAATGAATAGAACCATAAGCTTGATACAAACAATAAAGTTAAATTGTTTCATTGTAATTTAGATTTAAATTCAAACATTCTGTAGTTAAAATATAGTTTAAAACACTCAATTTGCTGTCTATAATGATTTATAATAAAGAGTTGTTTTCTACAATTTTAAGGGAGATCAACCCTTTTTCATTTTTGAGTGGTATGTAAATATTAATGAAATAATAATATTGTTATGGATGTTAGTGACAATCTTTATTTTTCCCCTACAGAGGTGTGCTTGGCCTAGGCAAACTTCACAAAACTCCCTTGAGGTAAAATGTAGGTATGGAGGGTAATTGGACTTACAATGAGAAGGGCAACGTGAGAAGACGAGCATCACAAAAGGTTGAGGTTTGGTGTGAGGTTTTGAGTGGCAGGAGAGCTTTGATGAAGAGAGCGATGAGATTCTAAAAGATAGTTTTGCATCTGATGAAGAGGAAATGGATCATAGTGGTCATGCAGTGACACAACTGATGAATTGAGGTGTTCTCTCGCAAAGTTTAGAATTTCGTTGGTTGCATTATCGGCCCTGGGACCCGTTTCAATTAGGAGGTTCAAGCAACACTCTTAGTTGATTTACTCAGATAATCGCTACTCTGAGTTTTCTGTTTCAGAACAGCTGGTTTCAATGAGTTCAATCCACTCTGAGTAAGTTTACTCTCGGTTACGCGTGTTCACCGCGGCTTTAAAAAGCCATCATCAATTGAGTGAAGATAACACGATTCACCATGGCAACGCCACGTGACAAAAAGCGCTCCGTTTATTTATCGCCAATAGAATAGGAGGCACTGTATATATATATATAAACATATATACCTAAGATTTTTGTCATGTAGGTGCAATCCTTCTGCAATAAAAAGAACATGGCGGCAGCTGAAAATGAAATATAAAAACATCCTTCAGTCCGGTGAGTTTAAATGCTCTTGCTAGTAGGATGCCTGACTGGGAAATGTTTGATATATTTAATAAACTGGCCTTGAAAGTTATGAGGACATGAGAACCGAGCACTGTGGCTGTAGAGGACAGAAAACTGGCCATGCTTGCCCCTGCTCCAGCTATGTGTAACGGAGGCCAGCTAGTGAAGAGCTATGCAGTGTGTAAGCCTCACTCCCTGACCAACAGAGATACTCTAGCGACAGACGCTATAGGGACTGCGGTCTTTAGCCTCCTCGTTAGAGCGCAGTTTGAAGCCCGTGCAGAACGGGGCGAGTGGGACCTTTTAAATGTGCACCCAATCACAATGGGAAATCCTAAAGGGTATTTGAATTATTATCTAATTCCAGAGGTGGCAGCAAGACCACATTTATTTGATCAGCCTAATTCAGATAGACATTCACCATTCACCTGCAATCCTATGAAACTCCTCTTTGATGGCTCTCAAAGGAAACTTAACACAAATGTATAAAAAGTGCTTGAGAGCGATGCACACGTTTCTTACTGCTCTGCATACAGTTACCTTGCTAATGTGTTCTGCATCCCCCGTGTTATATAGAAAGCTTCCATTAGCAAAGAAACGTAAGGCCATACAGAGAATCTGCTCAGATGTAAGAGTGCGGCCACGACGAGTGAGGTTTGTGATGTAAGGATGAAGCAGAGTGTGGATATATTTAATGGACTGTAAAGAAAAACTGTATCGCTCAAATAAAGAATCCTCCGGATATGATAAAACATCCAAACGGGGCTTCACCATATATTCTCTCCCGACGTAAATTGAACTCTCTCTGAATGAACCGACATGGCATTTTAATGTCTGTGTTACGAACTTGTGCGCGATTAAGGAAAACGAATGAATAAACAAACGGCGAAGGCAATTTCAACTCCGCTCGCGCTTCTAAAAGGGGCGGAGATTGTAACAAACCTCGGGTTAGTGGAATAAAACCTGCTCCCGACCAGGTTAGGTTCACAGAGTAGGTTACTATGGTTACTCACTCTAAGTATAAGATATCTTGATTTCTGAAACGGGCTTGACTTACCCTGCGGTCACAGGTTTGATATACCTCGCGTTCTGAAACTGAAAACCCAGAGTATCCCGTTTTCTGGGGTTAACTTACACTGAGTTTGCACTTACCCTGCTTTCTGAAACGGGTCCCAGCTCTGCATTTTGCAAATTTACCATCCCTCTCTGCAAAAGGATGGACAAAATAGACATTTTATCAGGTGGAATATTTCACTACTTTGGAATACTAAGCTCATTTAAAAAACTATTAAATAGTTTGTGGTCTGTTGTCCCAGATAGACACGAGTTTAGATTACAACTTAATATTGATGGTTTACCACTGTTCAAGAGTAACAGTACTCAGTTTTGGCCAATTCTTGGTATGCATCTTTGTGAAGACGTTAAAATCCACGGTAATTTCTTGGGTCATCTTAAAACAATGGTTAATCCTTAAACACAAGTCATTCGTAGATTGTCTGAAATTGAAGCCAGCTCCTATAGTGGTCTTTGTTCACAGACGTCTAAATGGTGTAGATCAGAACATTCTGAAGGACAAGTACCAAATTTTTTCAAAGGAGAAATAAAACGGTTTCAAATGTTGTCAATGGAGGGTGCAGTTATCAAAACTTCAAAAAGAGATTGCTGTGTCAAAATAAAGAACAAAGTTGTTTTGGTTGAAAATATTATTGTAGACAGGGGAGTGGAATATATTGTGGGTAGAGAATACAGATGTCAGGAATCATTCTTTGAATACCCATTTGACTCTAGAGAGTTGGGAATCTTGATGGTTTATAACTTGTCCACGACTGTGAATCATTTTCAGATTTTGGAGAGTGTGCAAAAATGTCAGGCTGCCATTTCATAACAAGTTTGTGGTTATACCCTTGCTGCATTTAAACAAACCACACTGGACTAATACACTTTGAATTGAAGACATTTTATAAGTGTCTAGTTCTTTGTAGAACCATGGAATATATCGTTTTAATGAACCCTTTGTACAGTTTCTGCTCTACATATTGTGTGCCTTTACCGTTTTTATATAGAATAGACGTTCTTCTCACATTGTCCACTCAATGCTGTCCACTCAACATTTGGAAAGATTTATTTAAAAGACAGGCTTCGTACTCAGTAAATTGTTATTTTTGAAACAACAAATGAGGTAGAAGTGGTGCCATCAAACAAAACAGATGTTGTTAAAGCAACAAAAAATAAGGAACAACCTGGAAAGGGATGGACGACGCACAGTGTCAGAATAATATTTTCCTCAAGTAAGTACATACTATTTTATGTTGTGATATTTTCATGTCAGCAAATTTCATGCAACAATGTGGTTATTTTAATAAATTTAAAATATAAAGTATAGTTAAAGTTATAGGTTGACACAGATAGAGACTGTTGTGTTCATGAGTAATGTGCAATATTACTATTTGTGTATACTGTTGTAAATAGTAATACTTGCTGTTGTCACGTGATGAGACGTGACTTACGTACGTAATGACGTACGAAAGAAGAAGAAAGTTGAGTAAAGAAAGTTACGGATTCACTACTCTCGTGTGGCCTGGTTTATTCTTAAATCATCTTTACAATACCACAAATTGGCGACGAGGATTACGTTTTTTACTTTCTGCTATTTCTGGTCGCGCAGATGGCTGTTGCCAACGTACCTTTTCCGAGTTTTTTCCTGCCTTGCCCCGGCGAGCCTGCAATGCCGTTCACCACATGGCTGTGCATCTTTGATAACTATCTGCGTGTTATCGACGCTACAGGGGATGCTTGGCCGGACGACAGACGGAGAGCTGTACTACATTGCCTGGGCACAGAGGGACAGCGGATTTTCTACGCATTGCCTAACATAGGTACGACATACAAGGATGCCGAGACTGCACTGAAAGCTTATTTTGTGCCAAAAGCTAACGTAGTAGCTGAACGCCATGCTTTTCGTAAACGCTGCCAGGCACCTCACGAGACAGTACATTGCTGCTCTGTGTGAACTTGTTGTTACATGTGAATTCGGTGCCTGTGCTGACGATATGATTCGTGCAGTGGCGGTTCTACATTGAATTGCACCCCGGGCGAGAACATCTTTGACCGCCCCCCCCTTCGAAAAAACTAATTATGTCATATTTTTCTTGACCTAAACTACAGTGGTACAAATTGAATTTGTCATTAAAATGTAATTTTACCACTGTAGTTGAGGTCAAGAAAAGTATACATGACATTGTTATAAAACAATTTGACAGAGTATTAACACTTAATGATATTTTACTGACATTCAATTTGTACCACTGGAAAAAAAGTGGTCAGAAAAAGATTCATGACAGTTATAATGGCCTCATGACAGCCGATGTCAAAACCAATATGACAGGTAACCCAGCTGTAGTGGCCTTAATTCTTATTGGTCTTATTGGTTATTTGTAATCACGTGTTTTGTTGTGTTCACTTCCGTTTCCTTTATATCCGGTGTGTTATATTGTTTGTCGTGGTTGGTAGGGGGTGAGCGATGGGATGGCCAACTTTCTGTTGACCGTACAAGTAAAATGTTTGTTCTGTCAAATAAAACAACTGTGACGCGTACAGAAGTGTCTCTAAGGCAATATGGTTAGATGCCGAAACACCAGCTAAGTAGTGTCTTACATTCAATTATTAATCTGCTATGTCATGTTTTTATGACAATTATGACAGGTTAAGATGTATTGGTTAATGTAAAGTTGTCAACAAAGACCTCAAACAAACAATATTTGCATTAAAAATGTCATAATTGAGCGAATGACACTTAATGACAGTTGTCATAAACATGCATAAAACCTCGATATTCATGACATGTGTGATGTAGCAAATAAATAGCAAAGGTTATGTTCGTCTTAGAAACTAGCTACAGATTGGAAAATTCTGTTTGCTCATTACGGGACCTTACGTAAACCCAACTGATGGAAATAAATAATATTAACGGAACTTGTAACAGTTTTGTTGCAAAGCACAATATTATTGTGAAATTAGATCTCGTGTTTGTTGACTTAAAACCAAATTTGTTGTATAAGTGTTGTCGGTTCTACCTGCCCTGCGCGGGCCTCGAACCGCGTCTGTCCGAATGAGAGTCGGGCGCTCTAACGACTAGGCTAAACACCGCAGTGTCTTTTCACACAACATGGATACCTATAGTTGCATACCTTTATCTTTTCAGCATACAGGGGCGCCAATTTGCCAATTCCCCACACAATGAATGAATAGATAATAGATAACCGATTTGCGGCAGCCCAGAGTTTCTTTTACTGCTCGTGCCGGTGCCGCCCCCCACGTGACATGAAAAAACGCCACCCCGGGCGACTGCCCGGTTCGCCCGTGCCTAAAACCGCCATGGATTCGTGATCAGTTAGTGGAAAATGTGCTTAGCCCACGAATTCGCGAGAGCCTTTTACTTGAACTTGACCTTAAACTGGATAGAGCTGTTACAATTGCGAGTCAGATTGAATCTGCTGCTGATCAGGCTAAACTTATTTCAAATGGCCGTCAAGTCACCGCCCCCGTACAAGCGGTACAGCACGTGAAGCGCAGGAGAGCGAAAACATTCCGCGCACCTCCTACTTCTGTTACCACAGGGAAAAAAAAGTCTTGGTTTCGCTGTGGCTCGGAGGCTCACTTAGCTAATGCTGCAAACTGCCCTGCAGCAACTGCAACTTGCAGACAGTGTAAGAAGGCGGGGCATTTCGCTAAAGTTTGCCGATCTACACAACCAACTATGTGCAAAGTTCATGAAATTAAATTACCTGAAGTTACTGTTCTGTACACGGAATGCCCAGCTCGTTCCCCCAGCATCACAAGTTCAGTGACAATATCTACCTCTGCAGATCAGGCTTGTGTGGTGAATTTAGTGGTCGACACTGGGTCTTCTGTTTCTATCTTACCCCAGAGCACTTATACATGCCATTTTAGTGATGTTGCATTGTCACAACCATCTGCCAGGCTTGTGACGTACTCAAAAGCTCAAATTCCGGTCCTTGGGTGTTTGTCACCAAATGTGTCATTGCATGATCACAAAGTTCCTGCTACCTTTTTCATTGTTGACAAAGGCACACCACTAATGGGGAGGGACCTTATGTCTGCATTACATGTAAGGATTGAGAACAACCAAGTACAGCCTCCTCATGGCCTTTCTGAGTTTGCTCCTATGCCAGTGTTACAGTGCACTACTGCTGATCTAACTGAGTTTGGACACGTTACAAATTTCGTACACCGCGTGAAGCTGGATGAAACTGTCACACCGGTACGCCAAAAACTACGCCGCCTGCCACTTTCAGTACGAAGCGCTGTGTCGGCGGAATTACAGTGCTTACAAGCAGCTGGAGTAATATAACACATTGATGCTTCTGCCTGGGTTTCACCGATTGTTGTCACACAGAAAAGGTCGGGAAAAATCAGGATGTGTGTTGACCTCAGAGAGCCAAACAAAGCTGTAATCGTGGACTCTTTTCCATTACCGCACATGGATGAATTACTCACTGCTCTATACGGGTCTAGTGTTTTCAGTACCATTGACCTGTCTAATGCCTACTACCAGGTACCGCTGCACGAGGACAGTCGCGACCTAACAGCTTTTATTACTCATGATGGACTGTACCGATTCTGCCGTGTTCCTTATGGATTAGCCTCAGCACCTGCAGCTTTTCAGAAAATGATGTCCATTGTCCTTGCTGGCTTGTCAGGAGTTGAAAATTACTTGGACGACATCATCATCCATGGACGCGACATGTCTTCACACGACAAAACACTTAAAGTGGTCCTACAGCGTCTAGAACTGGCCGGCTTACAACTCAATAAAGACAAGTGTCGTTGCTGTTCTTAGGACATACAGTGTCAGCAGATGGCCTTAGGCCCGATGAGTCGTGCGTACAGGCCATGCTCAATGCCCCTGCACCTTCGGACGAATCTACCTTGCGTTCCTTACTTGGTCGTGGTACAGTAAGTTAATTCCTGATTTTGCCACTGTGGTAGCTCCAGTACGTGCTTGCCTACAAGCTCCAGATGGATTCAGCTGGTCAGAGGTGGCTGACCAAAGCTTAAACAAAGTGAAACAACTGCTTGCAAACAGTCCTTCTCTGGCGTTATTTGACCCCACGATGCATACCATTGTCTCCACAGATGCTTCCGATTATGGTCTGGGTGGCGTGCTCTCCCAGGTCGGTCCGGATGGCATCGAACGTACTGTTGCTTTTGCGTCACACACACTCTCCGCTGCAGAGCGTAAATACGCTACAGTGGAAAAAGAAGCGCTGGTGTGCGTGTGGGCCATTGAGAAGTGGTGCACTTACCTGTGGGGCCGCCGGTTCACTCTGTGGACAGATCACCAGGCCCTGACAACCCTTCTCACCACAAAAGGCGTTGGTCGTGCTGGACTTCGTGTAGCTAGATGGTCTGCACGCTTACTGTCATTTAATTATGATGTAATATATCGTCCAGGTTCCCAAAATGCTCCTGCTGATTATCTGTCACGTCTGCCCTTGCCTGCTTCACCAGACAATGCTGTCGCTTTAGCTTATGATGATGATGTGGAAAAGGAGTTTGTTGCTTACCTGTCTGCCACCTGCAATCCTCTGTCTGTTGCTGATGTTGATGCGGCTTGTTCTACTTGCCCTGCACTAACCCAGCTTCGTTCACAGATTTCCATTGGTTGGCCTCCTTCTCCCAAAGGACTGAATGCTGAGTTGTTGTCGTACTATCGTGTGCGACTGGAACTATCTGTTAAGGACAACTTCGTCTTTCGAGGCACACGGCTGATTGTACCTGCTGCTCTTCGCCATACGCTGGTAGCCATTGCGCATGAAGGACACCAAGGGGAGGTGAGAACAAAACAACGCCTTCGCGAGGTTTATTGGTGGCCTGGGATGGACACTCAGGTTCACGATACTGTCCGTTCTTGCAATGTCTGTCAACTTAATGATAAAACCGTGAAGTCACACCCTGCTCCTCTGCAGCCAGTGCCGCTGCCGGACGGACCATGGCAGAAAGTTGCTGTGGACATAGTCGGACCATTTGACACTGCAGCTTCTGATTGCAGGTTTGCTATAACTTTGACTGATTATTACAGCAAATGGCCTGAGGTCTCCTTTACCCATACCGTCACTGCTGACTCAGTGATTTCATTTCTGTCTTCGGTATTCAGTCGCCATGGCAACCCCTTGAGCATAGTGACTGATAATGGGGTTCAGTTTACATCTGCTGCCTTTCCTGATTTTCTAAACAAACTGAACATTCGTCACCATCGTTCCTCTCTCTACTACCCAGCAGCTAATGGTGCTGTTGAGCGGTTTAACCGTGTACTCAAAAATACAGTCCAACTGGCCATCCAACAACATCAACCTTGGAAACCTTTCGTAACTGACTTTTTGCAAGTGTACCGTGCCACTCCGCATGCTGCAACTGGTTCTTCACCTTTTCAGCTCCTCTATGGACGGAAAATGCATACTAGGCTGTCTTTTCTGCCATCTCCTCCTGTTCCCGTTTCCTCTGATGTGACTGTTCGCAAGAGGGTTACGCGGTTGCAGCCCAGAATGAAACTGTATACGGATGCGAAGCGGGGTGCGCGCACTCCCTGCTTTCAGGTGGGGGATAAAGTCAGAGTACGGAACCATCTGCACGTTCCTAAGGGGCACAGGAAATTCACAGACCCTCTCACAGTTCACAAACAACTGGGGGTGGGTACATATGTTCTTAGTGATGGGAAAACATGGAATGCTTCCAAACTCACCGCATTTCCATGTACAACCACAGCCCCTGTTGAGAACACTGGTAACTATGCAAATAGTCCTAGTCCTACACGTAATGTTCACAAACCCAGTTGGCTAAATTACTATGTCACTTAGATTCAATAAACTGCTACATATCTGATTGCATGCACTTTGTTTGTTATGATACCATGTTGTTCTTCTTGAACCAATAAGTTCTATTAACAGTTTTATTGCAGTCTGTCTACTGTTGTTACATGTTGCACTGGGTTAACGATTGCTGAAATTATCAAAATGCCTGTATTTATACTGGGTTAATAAGTGTATAGGTGTAGTGGTTACTTTTGCTACCAAATTTCTCCATCCACCTTGTATTCTTAAAAAAAGGAAAAATGTTGTGTTCATGAGTAATGTGCAATATTACTATTTGTGTATACTGTTGTAAATAGTAATACTTGCTGTTGTCACGTGATGAGACGTGACTTACGTACGTAATGACGTACGAAAAGAAAGTTACGGATTCACTACTCTCGTGTGGCCTGGTTTATTCTTAAATCATCTTTACAATACCACAGAGACACTGTCTGATTTGTGTAGGATGAACATATATGTATGTTATATATTTTCAAATATTTACATATATATTCATATATTTCAAAATGAATTTACAAACAAAAAGTATTTTGGAATATTGCATTTTTCAATGCAGCCGTAATATTCTTGATGAGTAGGACTTACTATCCCTACAATAATAATTAGTGTTTTATATTGTCACCAAAACTGTTTCAAGTTTGGACAGCTGATTGCTGGTTATTGTAATCTTTTGTAGGTAGTTATTGTTACAGGAAGCCAGAGACGTTCGGATCCAAATGCAGGGTTTATTAACAGAATGGTCAAACAGGCAGAGATCAACGACAGCGTAAGCTATGTAGGGGATATCCAGAATCATAAACAGTCACAAGCAGAGGTCAGGGACCCGTTTCAGAAAGCAGGGTAAGTGCAAACTCAGAGTAAGTTAACCCCAGAAAACGGGATACTCTGGGTTTTCAGTTTCAGAACGCGAGGTATATCAAACCCGTGACCGCGGGGTAAGTCAAGCCCGTTTCAGAAATCAAGGTATATTATACTTAGAGTGAGTAACCATAGTAAGCTACTCTGTGAACCTAACCTGGTCGGGAGCAGGTTTTATTCCACTAACCCGAGGTTTGTTACAATCTCCGCCCCTTTTAGAAGCGCGAGCGGTTTTGAACTTGCCTACGCCGTTTGTTTTTTCATTCGTTTTCCTTCATCGCGCACAAGTTCGTAACACAGACATTAAATGTCCGTTTATTCAGTACCCGTAGATGAGGAAGCTGCATTCATTTGGAGAGAGTTAAATTTACGTCGGTAGAGAATATATGGTGAAGCCCCGTTTGGATGTTTTATCATATCCGGAGGATTTTTTATTTGAGCGAAGTTTTTCTTTACAGTCCATTAAATATATTCACAATCTGCTTCATCCTTACATCACAAACCTCTCTCGTGAATGCGCTCTTACATCTGAGCAGATTATTTTTATGGTCACGTTTCTTTGCTAACGGAAGCTTTCTTTATAACACGGGGGATGCAGAACACGTTAGCAAGGCAACTGTATGCAGAGCAGTAAGAAAAGTGTGAATCGCTCTCAAGCACTTTTTATACATTTGTGTTAAGCTTCCTGTGAGAGCC
Organism: Barbatula barbatula; assembly: GCF_947034865.1. NCBI lineage: Eukaryota > Metazoa > Chordata > Actinopteri > Cypriniformes > Nemacheilidae > Barbatula > Barbatula barbatula. The sequence goes on from NC_136764.1 coordinate 26,137,264, forward strand.
ATCAAAGAGGAGTTTCATAGGATTGCAGGTGAATGGTGAACGCCTTTCTGAATAAGCTGATCAAATAAATGTGGTCTTGCTGCCACCTCTGGAAGTAGCTAATAATTCAAATACCCTTTAGGATTTCCCATTGTGATTGGGTGCACATGTAGCCGATCCCACTCGCGCGGTTTTCGAACCGACGTTGGCCCGAATGGGAGACGGGCGCTCTAACGATGAGCCGTAGAGCGTCTCTGTCTGTTGGTCGTCGGGGAGTGAGGCTTACACACTGCACAGCTCTTCACTCCGTTACACATAGCTGGAGCAGGGGCAAGAATGGCCAGTTTTTTGTCTTCTATAGCCACAGTGCTCGGTTCTCATATCCTCATAACTTTCAAAGCCAGTTTAGTAAATATATCAAGCATTTCCCAGTCAGGCATCCTACAAGCAAGAGCATTTAAACTCACCGGACTGAAGGATGTTTTTATATTTTATTTTCAGCTGCTAACATGTTCTTTTTATTGCAGAAGGATTGCACCTACATGACAAAAATCGAAGGTATAAATGTGTTTATATATATATATATATGTATATCTTACATGTAAATGTGTATATATACACATATATATAGTGCCTCCAATTCGACTGCGAGAAATAAACGGAACGCTTTTTGTCAGGTGGCGTTGCCATGGTGAATCATGTTATCTTCGCTCAATTGATGATGGCTTTTTAAAGCTGTGATGAACACGCGTAACCTTGAGTGAACTTACTCAGAGTGGATTGAACTGATTGAAACCAGCTGTTCTGAAACAGAAAACTCAGAGTAGCGATTATCTGAGTAAATCAACTCAGAGTTCATATTTTAACTCAGTGTTGCTTGAACCTCCTTATTGAAACGGGTCCCAGGGCAGGCAGCAGAGAATCATAGTCAATATAAACAATATCAGATCAAACACAGCAGGACCAAATACAGGTAAACGCTTGGAAATGTTAGACTGGCTAAACAAGACTTTGCAGTGTGTGAATAAGTGAACATGGTATATATAGAGTGAGACTAACAGGGTGATGAGATACAGATAAATGTAATCAGTGATGATGAGTCCGGGAAGTGAGTTCTGGGAAATGTAGTTTGTGAGTGAGTGATGGTCTGATGTGGAGTGCCCTCTGGTGGTTCTCAATGGCACTCCAGCTGGTGATTGTTACAGTTATAATGAGGCAAGGTTGAAACTCCCAGAAGCTGTTGAACACACAGACCTTGCAACCGATGGGGAGGATTCTCCAGTTAAAGCGAAACGAAGACGATTGTAAGATAAAATTCTTGGATTATTTATAAATAAATGTCTCTTTTAAAATGTCTTTGGAAATCATAACTGGTCAGTATTTTCAGAAATTATCCGGTAAGTATCTTCAGAAACAATCATCAGGTAAGTATCAACAGAAGTCCTTCAAGTAATAGTGATGTTACGTATGACACTGAAGCTTCGAGATGCGTATCGCAAATGCGACACAATTTCTAGTGAAGCCCCGTATCGGGGTGTGTATTGATTTCCCAGAGATACGTGATCTATGACAAATGAAGCCTCACTTGCGTGTCAGAAGGTTCAAACCCCAGATCTTACTTAACGAGTCCTTGTTTGCTCAGTCTGGTTGAAGGGTTTGTGAGGAGAGTGCTATACTTTGAAAGTTAATCAATACATTACATTTAAATAACCAACATTTATTTTTCACTTCTGTTAGATTTAATTTCTGCATAAATTAATACAATCCCGCAAAATAACGGAATGTGAAGTTGTTAAACTCACTGAATACATTCCTGGCTAAATAGTTGGAGGAAGGGATTCCTATCTGGTTATCTTTGTGGAGAAGGGGATCCACTCTAAGCTAAACATTATTTTCTTTACAATGCTGTACCTTATTGGCAGGGCCAGACGGAATCCCCGTCCGCGGAATAGTACCGTGTATTTGATTGAGTACGCATCAAGTACTCTGTTTGTTTAGGGTTGCAATCTGACGATTTTATGGAGTGATCGATTCCAAAGACATCCACAGTCTACTTCTCAAGTGAATCTTAAAGATCGTGATCGTTTCTAAAGTAGGCTGCAGAACAAGCGAATATTACCTCACGCAAAGCAAAAGTAAAAACCACAAGCAGCCTGTCTATAGAAATGTCCACACGATATGGTTGTCGTGTTAGTATTGCATCATGTGTTTTTGTTAATAAAAGCAAGCTTAGCCTACACATTATACTTGGGTTTAAGAAGCACTGCGTAAAGACGCAGCAAATTCACACACAACAATGCATTGAGCGAACAAGTTTGTTAAAGCGCTTTTTCCACATTAATTCCTTTCTTCTTCATCTCATGTGCTGAAACAGCATCACTGAAAGATCCATGAAAGTAGTCAAAAACACGACTGAGATCGTCATAGTTTAAAGCTGTGAACAGCGTTTATATGATCATCATTATAAAAATGTCATTCTGCATGTAAAATGTATATTATAAATAAACAAGTAGGTCTATATTCAATAATGGTGTTTATAAAACATGTTCATAATGTCTTTATTTAGGTTTAATTGCAATTTTGACAGCTGATTTGTAAATGCTTTTATTTTGTAAAGTTTAAAGTCCCATTCTCTCAAATCTTATAACACATTTCAAACAATTTAAAAACTATTCCGCAGAATTCCGCAGATTAAGAAACAAATTCTGCGCAGAATTAACAAAGACGTCAGCAGATTCTGTCTGGCCCTGCTTATTGGTCATTCTGTGAATCCATGGACATGAAACCTTCCAGATGTCTTTTTGGTACCATATATAAATACTTGTAGCTTCTAAAATAAATTAGTTCAAAAGCTCATTTTGTTGTTGTTGTGTCTTTTAGTTTTTTGTAAAATCGTTACACTTTTGGTGTTTTTTTAGGTAATTTGGTGTTGGTATTTGGGATTAGGGGAGAGGGGAATAGGCTGTTGGTATTTGGTGAAGGGTTTGAAAGGCTGCAATGGCAGCAGCCAAAAATGAAAGATTTCCCCAATCAGGGAATATTTTGAGTTGACAGCTTCCAATGTATGTATGCATTAAAAAAAAAGATTACAATTTGAAAAAAATATATATATACGATATAAAATGTATGTATATATTAATTTATTATTTCATATTTTACTTATTTTATTGTTGTATGTTATTTCTTACTTTCATATGACCTTTTTCAGAAGGTGAGATGCCTGGTATGTGACAAGGAGCTTTTATTTGAACATAACAATGAAATTGGAGTAAGTTGTGTTTGCTTCAACTGACAGAGCTTATTCCACAGGCATCTGCGCTGTTCTCTACACTCTTGATGCTTCAAATCTTTTCCCGAAACATTCAAGGGAAAGCCTCATCATTTCACGAGGCTTCATTTGCCCATCCCTATCAGGTAATCAACAACAAGGATAATAGTTACTTCTTTCACGGAAAGGTATCTTCAGGAGGTCAGGTTCAAAAACACAGAGTTAGGTAATCCACAGAACAAAACAACAGGATACAACAACGCTCAACAAAGTCCTAGGTGAAAATGTCCAACTTAAATAGTCTGACAATCAAACAGTGAACAGGTTTGCCGAATGTGTAATCAAAGATGGCGGGTAAAGTGCATGGTGCCTGATTGGTAATGTAGTCTTCAAAAGTCTGGGGATTGAGAACTGAAATAAACGGAAAGGGGTGACGATCTCGGAGGCGTGGTCGGATGAGGTGGCGTGCTTACAACTACACTATTATTAGTAACAAAATTATTCTTCAGGCCGAAAAACATACTGTTTCCTGGAGAAGATGGGATGATGAAAAGAAAGCTAAAGCAAAGAAAACGTAAGTTTAAGTAACTTAACTGTGATTTTCTTTAAATCAAATAAATGTGTAAAATACTTTATTTGCTTTGCTCTCTTTAATCAGATCAGAAAAACTGCCCAGTGCACCAAAGATAATTCACTCATTTTCTTCAGACTCTAAAAAAATGTTAAAGACTCTCTCAGCCAAGGCAAACCCAAGAAAAATGTAAGCAGTTTTATTTTGTATATTGTATACTAACTTTATATTTACATGAATTGTAAAATTTATTTAATGTTGTGTTCTATCTTTCTGCAAATCCCTACATAGTAAACCAAGTGTCACTCCTAACTACCAAAGGCATCATGCCTCCAACGTGTCCAAGAAAACCAATCCATCCTTTTGCCAGTTTCAAAGATCCTTTTGCCCCACTGCCCCTGATACATTTCAGAGAAGCTGTATTTCTCCTGACTTGTTTGATAGAGGCCTCACTCCCACTGACACAACTGCTGTCCAGCTTCAGCAAGCCTCCCCTTCGCGTGTACAGCCTCAGAGAAGTGGCACCCCCTGATCTGTGTCAGAGAAGCTGTTCTCCTCTCCTTCAATTTCAGCAAGGCCGCAATTTTCCTGACCCACTTCAGAGAAGCTGCCCTCCTCTTGTCCAACTTCAGCGAGACTGCAGCTCTCCCTTACAGCTTCAGCAAGTCTGCCATTCTCCTGTCCAGTTTCAGCAAGGCTCCAACCCTCCTGTCGAGCTTCAGCGAGGCTTCACTTCTCCCATCAAGATGCAGCGAGTCGACACTTCTCCTGAGTCTCTTCAGAGATGTTTATCTCCAGACCTGTTTGAGAGAAGCACTAGTCCACTTGACCTGATTCAAAAATGCCACACAACTGCTGATCAAATTTATCAAGGCCGCTCTCCTCCAATCAAGCTTCTTCGAAGCCATTCTACTCAAATCCAGCTTCAGCAAGGCCGCTCTCCTACAGTCCACCTTCAGCGAGGTCCCTCTCCTCCAGTCCACCTTCAGCGAGGCCGCTCTCCTCCAGTCCACCTTCAGCGAGGCCGATCTCCTACAGTCCACCTTCAGCGAGGTCGCACTCCTCCAGTCCACCTTCAGCGAAGTCGCTCTCCTCCAGTCCACCTTCAGCGAGGTCGCTCTACACCAGTCCACCTTCAGCGAGGTCGCTCTACTCCAGTCTACCTTCAGCGAGGCCGCTCTCCTACAGTCCACCTTCAGCGAGGTCGCACTCCTCCAGTCCACCTTCAGCGAAGTCGCTCTCCTCCAGTCCACCTTCAGCGAGGTCGCTCTACTCCAGTCCACCTTCAGCGAGGCCGCTCTCCTACAGTCCACCTTCAGCGAGGTCGCACTCCTCCAGTCCACCTTCAGCGAAGTCGCTCTCCTCCAGTCCACCTTCAGCGAGGTCGCACTCCTCCAGTCCACCTTCAGCGAGGTCGCACTCCTCCAGTCCACCTTCAGCGAAGTCGCTCTCCTCCAGTCCACCTTCAGCGAGGTCGCTCTACGCCAGTCCACCTTCAGCGAGGTCGCACTCCTCCAGTCCACCTTCAGCGAAGTCGCTCTCCTCCAGTCCACCTTCAGCGAGGTCGCTCTACTCCAGTCCACCTTCAGCGAGGCCGCTCTCCTACAGTCCACCTTCAGCGAGGTCGCACTCCTCCAGTCCACCTTCAGCGAAGTCGCTCTCCTCCAGTCCACCTTCAGCGAGGTCGCACTCCTCCAGTCCACCTTCAGCGAGGTCGCACTCCTCCAGTCCACCTTCAGCGAAGTCGCTCTCCTCCAGTCCACCTTCAGCGAGGTCGCTCTACACCAGTCCACTTTCAGCGAGGCCGCTCTACTCCAGTCTACCTTCAGCGAGGCCGCTCTACTCCAGTCTACCTTCAGCGAGGCCGCTCTCCTCCAGTCCACCTTCGGCGAGGTCGCTCTCCTCCAGTCCACCTTCAGCAAGGTCGCTCTCCTCCAGTCCACCTTTAGCAAGGTCACTCTCCTCCAGTCCACCTTCAGCGAGGTCACTCTCCTCCAGTCCACCTTCAGCGAGGCCGCTCTCCTCCAGTCCACCTTCAGCTAGGCGCTCTCCTCCAGTCCACCTTCAGCGAGGCTGCTCTTCTCCAGTCCAACTACAGATAAGCCACACAGCTGCTGACCCATTTCAGAGAAGGAACATTGGCCAAGACCCAAAAGGACCACTAAATCCTCAACTTTTTCTTGATACTTGTAAGATTGTGTGCTTGGTTTCATATGGATTTAAAAAAGTTTTCAATGATAAACTTACTTGCAGCCCTGCGTAATATCATCACTAATCAAGAGAAGTCACTAAAAGTGATCCATAAAACAGTACAGGGCCTAAAAACTTGAAACGAAGAAGTAGGTCTTGAATCTAACATTTAACAACTTTAATTAAATCAAATAAACAATAAACACGGAATTAAAATGCATACAGAACATAAACACAAACTAAACATATGTCCGGGCCCGGTCCTCTCTCGTCAACAGTCCTGCCGGTCGTTCTTTAAAGCTCCCGATCTCCTCCATAAAATATGCGGGACCGGTGCGTGCACAGATATGAAAAAGCAAAGTTAACTTTTGAATTTACCAAAGGCATGATCACAGACGCACTTAACAATACTCATCCATACTGCTATCAGTTTGCTGAAATTTAAAAGTTTTGTTTCTAAACACATTGTTATAACTTGGTTATACAATTTTCTTAGAGCTATGACAGCAGAAGTGACCTAGCTGGCTGCGATTTTATTGTAAATACATATAAATACAGTGCATATAACCTATTTTGAACATAAATAAATTGGGATTTGCTACATCTTTGATATTGAAATAGTCCCCCTTATGAATCTTTTCATTTTAAGCTAAGCAAAAACAATTTTTTTAAATGGAGAACTGCCATTTTTTGGACCAATAAATATATAAAATTTAAAATGTACATTTTAACAAAGATAAAATGTTTATTCACAGATATCCATGTTGGCTTTGAAAGGCGGGACAGACACCAGAGACGCTGTGTGGAGAACGATGAGAGTAACGATCGCAAACTCTTTGGACAAGAACTTAAATATGAGAGGGATTAATGGAAAGATGGGTTTTAAAAGCTTGCAGTTACGGTCGATAATTTTTGGTTAGTGTGCAGCATGAGTAGTGATCCGATATATGTAATTAAAATTGCACATTAGAAAAATGAGGCTAAGCTTTTTTAAGGCTCATTGTGTATACATTTCAATAACCCTTTAAAATTGTTATTGTAAAACAACATGTGACCCTGCCTTTGAAAACCCAGCTGAAGTTGTTTTCTACTTAAAATCATAACATAATGTACATAAAATTATGTGAAAATATAATGTTCATACATATAATATTGACTGACTAAGGCCATGTCAAAGATCTAAATCATATTGAAATGAATGCCTGAAAACAAACTTTGATGCTCATTCTCTCAGAATTAGATTTCACAGAAAGGGGCACAAATTGTAAAGGACATTTAAAATGTTAGTTCAATTCAATTCAATTTTATTTATATAGCGCTTTTCACAATTTGCATTGCTCTAAAGCAGCTTTACAGGGGAAAAACGGAAAAAAAACCCAAAAAGGGTAAAACACAGAACATGAATCGTTTAACTTGTTATAAAAAGACCTAGTAAATAATATCTAATATCAGCATCTCCTGGTGGTTTATTTTGCATATTTTGCATTAAGTGAATGCTTGGCTGAAAAGATGCGTCTTTAATCTAGATTTAAATTGGGCGAGTGTTTCTGATCCTCGAATAATATCAGGAAGGCTTTTACAGAGTTTAGGTGCTACGTATGAGAAAGCTCGACCCCCTTTGGTGGATTTAGTTATTCTAGGTCTTATCAAAAGTCCTGCGTTTTGAGATCTTAGAGAGCGTGATGGGTTGTAGTGTGATAGAAGCTCTGTTAGGTAGGTAGGGGCTAAACCCTTTAAGGCTTTATAAGTGATTAAAATAACTTTAAAGTCAATACGATACTTAATGGGTAGCCAGTGAAGGGTTGATAACATTGGGGTTATGTGATGGTATTTTCTGGACCTGGTTAGAACTCTGGCAGCTGCATTCTGAACTAACTGTAGTTTGTTTATTGATGATGCAGGACAACCACTAAGTAGAGCATTACAGTAGTCAAGTCTTGAGGTCATAAATGCATGAATAAGCTTCTCTACGTCAGCAACACATAGAATATTTCGTAACTTGGCAACATATTTTAGGTGGAAAAAGGCTGTTTTTGTGACATTTGAGATGTGATTTCGAAATGACAGGTTGCTGTCTAATATAACGCAAAGATCTTTTATTGTATTTGTTGTAGTAACAGTACATCATTCATCTTGCAGTTTATAATCAGAAATATTCTGTTCACGTGTCTTTGGTCCAATAAGTAATGTTTCTGTTTTATTAGAATTTAAAAGAAGGAAATTACAGGTCATCCAATGTTTTATATCTTCAATGCACTCTGCCAATTTGGATAGCTGGGAGGAATCATCTGGTCTTGATGAGATATATAGCTGAGTATCATCTGCATGTTTTTTTATAATGTTACCGAGGGGCAGCATATATATGTAGAACAGCACGGGTCCCAGAACTGATCCCTGAGGTAATCCATAATTTACTTGCGTTAGATTTGATGATTCCCCATTTAAATGGACAAATTGATGTCTGTCTGACAAGTAAGATCTGAACCATTGTAGTGCCTGTCCCTCAATACAGGTATAATTGTGTAAGCGATCTAGAAGTATGTCATGGTCTACGGTATCGAACGCAGCACTAAGGTCAAGCAGGACTAGGAGTGAGATGTAACCTTTATCTGATTGTTTGTAATTTTAACGAGCGCAGTTTCAGTGCTATGATGTTGTCTAAAGCCTGACTGAAATGTTTTGTGCATGTCGTTCTTTTGTAAGAAAGAGTACAACTGAGTGCACACTACTTTTTCTAGAATTTTAGACAGGGAGATTTGAAATCGGTCTATAGTTTCCTAGTTCATTTGGATGATTAGAGGCTTAATGACGGCCATTTTAAAGGGTCCTGGGACATGGCCTAGATTAATTGATGAGTTGATAATGTTATAAATGGGCTCAATTGCAACAGGTAGTAACTCTTTTAATAATTTAGTTGATATGGGGTCTAATAAGCAAGTTGTCGTTTTAGAAGTTGCAATAAGTTTAATTAAATCTTCCTGTTTTATAGGTGAAAAACGCTGTAGCCTTTCTTTTGGAGCGATGGTTGGTGCTAATTCATAGGACAGATTTGGAGGTTGAGTTTTTACTATTTTGTTGTGAATGTTTTCGATTTTCTCTGTAAAAAATATTATGAATTCATTGCTACCAATGTGCGGCGGAATAGCCGGTGTCTGTTTATTTGTTAATTTAGCAACTGTGCTAAATAAAAACCTTGGATTGTTTTTGTTGGTTTCTATGAGGTTACGAAGATGTTCAGCCTTTGCTGCTTTTAGTGCCTTTTTATAACAATTTGCACTCTCTTTGCACGCCATTTTAAAGACCTCTAATTGCGATTTTATCCATTTGCTCTCTAGTTTGCTAGTTTCTCTTTTAAGGGCGCAAGTGGTGCTATTTTCTTCTCATTCATCTTTTTTGACTTCATAGGTGCGACAGCTTCTAATGTATTAGATACAATAGTGCCCAATTTGCTGGTCATATCATCGAGCGATCGCGCAAAGTACCCATTATAATATAGTGATCGGTGACATCGTCGCTTTGAGGCATAGTATCTATATTGGTTAGATCGGCTCCGTGAGATATAATCAGGTCTAGTGTATGATAACATTTTACATTACATTTAGTCATTTAGCAGACGCTTTTATCCAAAGCGACTTACAGATGAGGAAACATTAGAAGCAATTATAACAACATAGGCAACAAAATACATAAGTGCATCAAACTAGTCCATTAAAGCCTAGCACAGTATACAAAGCTAAGAATAGTGAGGTAGGAAAAATCAATCAGCGACGTGTTGACGGAAGAGATGCGTTTTTAGGCGTTTTTTAAAGATGGCAACCGAGTCTGCTGATCTTGTAGCAGCTGGTAGATCATTCCACCAATGTGGAACAGATCCAGAGAAGGTACGGGAGAGTGCTCCGATGGGAAAGGTCTAATTTTCCTAATGTTGTAGAGGATGAATATACAGGACCGGGTGGTTGTGAGGTTAAGCCGATCATCGATTACCACTCCCAGGTTTCTGGCTGTGCTGGACGGTGTAATCGTTGATGAGCCTTGTTGAATGGCAAGGTTGTGGTGAATCTTTGGGTTGGCTGGGATCACAAGCAGTTCCGTTTTTGCAAGGTTTAGCTGCAGGTGATGATCCTTCATCCAAAGCGAGATGTCACTCAGGCATGCCGCGATGCGAGCAGCGTCGGATCGTCCGGATGAAATGACAAGTAGAGTTGTGTGTCGTCGGCATAGCAGTGATAGGAGAAGCCATGCTTCTGAATGACCGAGCCGAGTGATGTCATGTAAATGGAGAAGAGTAGCACTGGTCCAAGCACTGAGCCCTATGGCACCCCCGTGTTGAGCTGTTGGGACGCGGAGACCTCATCTCTCCAGGATACTCTGAATGACCTACCCGAGAGGTAGGACTCAAACCATTGCAACGCCATTCCAGAGACACCCATAGCACTGAGAGAAGCCAGGAGGATGTGATGATTGACAGTGTCAAAGGCAGCAGACAGATCCAGTAGGATGAGCACAGATGACATGGATGATGCTTTTGCCAGTCTCAGGGCTTCGATGACTGAGAGCAGTGCAGTCTCTGTGGAATGACCGGTCTTGAACCCAGACTGATTGCTGTCCAGGAGGTTGTTTTGCATGAGAAAGGAGGAGGGCTGGTTGAACACAACTCGCTCCAGGGCTTTGGCGATGAATGAAAGAAGGGATACAGGCCTGTAGTTTTCTAGCAGTGTAGGGTCCAGGGTGGGTTTCTTTAGAAGCGGTGTGATGCGGGCCTCTTTGAACGCTGTGGGAAATGTCCCAGTGGTGAGCGAAGAGTTGATGATGTGGGTCAGAGCAGGCACAACTGTTGGAGAGATGGCCTGGAGGAGATGGGTGGGGATGGGATCCAGTGGGCAGGTGGTAGGGTGGTTGGAACCAATGACCTTGGAGACATCAGCTTCAGACAGAGGAGAAAAGGTGGGGAGCACACACTTGTCAGGGATGTGGGCGGGTTCGACAGGTGGTGGCGTAGAGAACTGGCTGCTGATGGCAGTAGTTTTCTTTACGAAGAACGATGCAAAATCAGCAGCTGTTAACTCCGATGAAGGTGTGGGAGCAGGCGGACAGAGGAGAGCAGAGAAGGTTTTGAAGAGCGTTCGAGAGTCCGGAGAGTTGCAGATCCTCTAGTGGTAGTAATCTGTTTTTGCAGAGGTGACATCTACAGAGAAAGAAGAGAGAAGAGATTGGTAGAGAGAGAGGTCTGAAGGGTCTTTTGACTTGTGCCATTTTCTTTCAGCTGACCGGTGGCTGGCGCGATGCTCACGCAGTACATCTGATAACAAGGGTGCCGACGGGGATGCACGGGCTGGTCCAGATGCAAGAGGGCATAGGTTGGCCAAGCAGGATGAAAGCGTGGAACACAGAGTGTCTGTGGCATTGTCTGTATTCAAAAGAGAGAGCTCATCAGAGGGGGGGAGTGCATAGAAGACAGCAGAGGAAAAACAGGAGGTAGGGAGAGACCGCAGGTTGCGCCAGAAGGTGACCATCGGTAAGACATCTGCGATATCCGGAGCAGTGAGGTCGAGGGTGACGAAGAAGTGATTTGACGTGTGCAGCGGGGTGACCTGAGAGTGATGAGTGGAGCAGTACCTTGTGAAGATCAGATCTAGAGGGTTTCCAGACTTGTGGGTTGCTGATGTGGAAACCTGCTCGAGGAGAAATGATGCAGTCAGGTTGACGAAGTCAGCAGCCTGTGGTTTTCCAATGTGGATGTTGAAGTCACCTAGTACCACCAGGGGAGTACCATCCTCAGGTAAGGATGAAAGAAGCACATCCAGCTCCTCCAAGAAATGTCCAAGCTGTCCTGGGGGACGATATATAACTACAAAATGACTTTTAACAGGGTGGGTGATTGTAACAGCATGAAACTCAAAGGAGCTGTTGTCACACATGGGTGTTAGCTGATTGAATTTCCAGTCTTTGGGGATGAGTAGACCGGTGCCTCCACCCCTTCCTGTGATGCGAGGGCTGTGGGAGAAAGTGTGGTTATGGGAGAGGGCAGCGGGAGTGGCAGATTAAATCGATAAGTGGGTCCTTTAATGTGTTGTATTACTCCAAAAGATTGTAGTAGTTCTGTAAACGCCACTGCTAATGCATCGTTAGCGCTATCTACGTGGATATTAAAATCTTAGACAATTAGTATTTTATCAACGTTAACCAATAGGTCCGATAGGAAATTCGCAAACTGTCACAAAATGGCTTGGACAGAACCCAGATGCTGGCAGACGAAGGGTTAACATAATTTTTTATTAAATGTAAAACCCACAATGGGGAAAGCATGAACAAAACACTAGCAAAGCAAACACCTCCCACGAGGGGGACAAAACAAGGGTCTTAGAAAAATGAAATAATTTGTCTACAAACTGAAAACAGGAACACGGGTACTCCAAGAACGCGAGGAAGCGTTTAAAGGGAAAATACCATGAGAACAAAATCCAACAGTTAACAGTAATGATAAACATACATTAGACAATGCACCGAACACTGAACAGAGGGAAACTGAGGCTATATAAATGGAGACACTAACGAGGAGTGATTACATTGGGAGAGTGGCGACAGGTGATGGGAATAAAACCATAACAAGGGTGAAACAAAGAGCAGACGATGGGAATGAAACCCTAACTAGATGATTACGGGAGACAGGAGGGCAGGGCTGAGAAACATAACAGGAAGACACGTGGCGCCAAGTAATAACATAAAGCCACGTGTCTCCACACATAACACAACAGAAACCCAAAAGACGTGGCAATGTCATGACTCTGCCCGGTGAGCTAGAGAACTCGAGACACGAAGGACAGAGTCCTGACACAAACTCTTTCAGAAAATCAGTATAGGGACCAGGGGGTCTATACACCGTAGCCAATGTAAAAGAAAGCAATGTTTTTTTACTTTTGTTAGGAATAATTATGTTCAACGCAAGCACTTCAAATGATTTCAATTTATGCTCTGTTCTCTGAGTTACAGTAAGAAAGTTTCTAAATATTGTAGCGACGCCACCACCCCGACCAACCGGACGTGGCTCCTGCATATAACAGTACATTGGTGGGGTACACTCATTTAGACCGAAATAATCATTTGGTTTAAGCCAGGTCTCGGTAAGACAGAGTATATCAAAACTGTTGCCTGTGATCATTTCATTTACAATAACTGATGCTGCTGGGGTGCAGGCCGTCGGGGCGGAAGAGCATAGGTCACTCCTAGAACAGATCAAAATTATTAACAAAGAGCTGCTTCTGTTCAATACATCAAGACATTAGCCATTGATTAAGCGAAAAAAGTTAGCGTCGTCCTTCAGGATGGCAGGTACCTGCGCAGACACATCAAGAACACAAGCGCCGGGAAAACAATTAGTGCGCACCTTACCTTTAGTGGAGGAAGCACGTACATTCCGTGCGATGGAGTCTCTGATGATCACAGCGTTGCATTCGGTCTCGCAGAGAGCGGCAAAGCGGTTCCTGGTCGGGATCTCGAAGACCGGTGGCGGCAGCTGAGTCATCTCACCGGTCCTGGCTTGCGCCTTTCGCCGTGGGTGTGCCAGTTCAGGAGTGAAGTTCATTCGGGCTGATCGTGTTCTCGTAGCCTGGGCTCTGTGCAGAGAAACACGCGGAGTAGAAGTGGAAGAAGTATTATAATCGCGATAACTTACCGTGGATTTGCGAGCTTCAGCACGGGATGTTTCCAGCACCGTTTTACGTTCTAGCAGTCGTGTCTGCTTCTCAAGTGAATCCTGGATCTGCTTCTCCACAGCCTATATTTCCGACTGAAGTGCTAGCGTTTCCTCATCTGCACTCAAAGGTACAAACAGGTCTGAAGCATTAGCATTAGCCATTAGTGATGTAATAATGAGAACAGCGAGTTAAGCAGTATGCAGGCTGGTAATGCTAACAGCCTTAGGGCTAACACAAAAGGATCCGATAAAAATAATTTATCAGTACGTTTAACAACGATTTTTGTTTATGATATACTTAAGGATAGGTTTCACCCTCGCTTAATAACAATTCAAGACGATGTATTAGATTTGAAAGAGCTCCCGCTCAAACCACGCGCTCTCAGTTAACTCTCAACAAACAGGAAATGACGTCAGGAAAACTCTTCGAACGAATGAACGAGTTGTCCATATTTTAAGGGATACTCCACCCAAAAATAAAAATTCTGTCTGAATTACCCACCCTCTAGTTGTTTCAAACATGTATAAATGTCTTTGTTCGGTTGAACACATGAGAGATATTTTGGAATAATGTTAACAACCAACAGGTCTGAAGCATTATAGTAGGGAAAAACATTTTAGTCATTTTCTGGTTCTGTTGAACACAAAAGAAGGTATTTCAACAGTTCTGTGGCACTTTTGACTACATTTGACATTTTTCCTACTATGTCAGTCAATGGTGCTTCAGAACTGTTGGTTGCTAACATTATTCCAAAATATCCATCTGTGTGTTCAACCGAACAAAGGAATGTATTGATGAACATTAAAACAATGTTCTGTGTGTTCAAAATTGGAGAGAGGCCAGTTAAGAAAATGTTTAAATTTATTGATCAGAAGTCTCAAACAATACAGCCGCTGGGTGAGTTCTCAGACGTAAAGTCTTATACCAAGAACAACACAACCGCGAAAAACACATTCACAAGCTTTTATATGGTATTTCTCGCCGAGTCTCTTCAGCTAGTTTCCAATCAGCTTTCTCTTCTTTGTCTGGTCTCCAGCCAACCAGCTCACTGCCCTGTTTTTCAAATCACCATCTGTAACAAATTATATAGAGGCCCCCACAATCCGTGTGTAACCTAATCTTTACACACACACTGGTTTCCTGTGGAAAAATACACTCAATATCATCCTCAACTCTTGGCTAACACAACTCACACACTTGGTTATATTTTCAACATATTATGCACAGTTAGTAAACAATAATGAAATCATAGAGCATATTAAATGTAAAGGCACGTTTAATACCACAATAAGATCCTTCAGTGTACACATTTCTTCCCCCAAAAAGAAGATGCTTGGTGTTCCCCCACACACATAAGCAGAACATGCACCCCCCACTTACTGACCACATTCCGATCTCTGGCAACATCTAGCAACTGTCAGCTTCAAGCTTTTGTTCACAATCATGTCATGTAGGAAAATACATCTGATTTAAACAAAATTAATCATCCATTTTTATATCGATCTATATATTGATCTTAATTCCCACAGTATCCATGCTTGGAACAACTAGAGGGTGATTAATATTAATTTATTTCTTAAGATGAAATAATGCTGTTTATAGATGTTATTCATTTTAGTTGTTATCTAAAAAGGTACATTAGGGATTGTTAAGGTGTTAAAATCTTTTCACACCTTTTATTGCGTGTACTTAATGTGCATTATCAGATATTTTATTTACACCATAGTTTCCACACTTAAACATTTTTTAAACAATGAACTGAAAATGTTTTTTTGTAAAACCATAATCCAACGGTACAGTGCAGGGATGAATGTTTGTATTTGTATTTAATAATTGTGACCCTGGACCACAAAACCAGTCTTATGGGTCAATTTTTCAAAATTGAGCTGATTAAAGACGCTTTCTATTGATATATGGTTTGTTATGATAGGACAATATTTGGCCGAGATACAATCATTTAAAATTCTGGAATCTGAGGGTGGGAAAAATCTAAATTTTGAGAAAATCATCTTTAAAGTTTTCCAGAAGTAGTCCTTAGCAACGCATATTACCAATGATGGGAAATAAATTAAACTTACACCATCGATTTACCACAACTTAAACTTTATACACACAAAGAACATATAAAATGCAGTGAAAACTTTGTATTCCTTCATGGCATCATTTTCCATAACGGAGTCGAAGTGATCCAAACATTGATTGAATTCGTCGTCTTCCGGGGAATACTCTTTTGTCAAGCCGGTCTCTGGACATCCGGTATCATCTTCCGAATTATTTAAAAAAAAATCATTTACTAGGTTTGTTAAATTGTTGCTGTCTTTAGCGTTTAGATTGAGCAAACGCGCTATTTCAGAATCCATGTTTTGAACCGTGATCATGACGGATTGTGTACGCTGCGCACGTGACAAAATTGGCAGCCAACTAGAGACGCTATAGCAGGCCGTTGCTAAGAAGAAACAGGTTTGTTTTAAGACTCTCGATTGGCTTACCCATGTAATGACATAGAAGAGAGTAGATGAACTTGAAAGAGGAAACTCTAAACTTTACAAAGATACCAAACATGAATGAATAGTTCTCATAGAGCGGACAGCAGCGAGTTAAGTTTGTATGCATGTTTCGGACCATTTTTTGTTCACGATATTGAGCGATCCACTCACAAAAATGATGTTTTAATATATTTATGGTAGGAAATTTACAAAATATCTTCATGGAACATGATCTTTACTTAATATACTAATGATTTTTGGCATAAAATAAAAATTGATCATTTTGACCCAAACAATGTATTTTCGGCCAGAAATATACCCGTGCGACTTACCTTGGTCCAGGGTCACAATTATGTGTCTTTCAGCTACGGTGAGAAAAAATTCCCTAACACGTCATGGCCCTGAGCAGGAGGCAGATGGTCATATCCAGAGATGGCTTCAGCTTACCCAGGATAGGGATGGAGGAAGAAGAGAACGGTTGAAGAGAAAGGAGATGAAAAATAGCTGTGCCTCGCATTTAGAGCCTCAATAGCTTATGTATTTTCTCATTTCATTTGCACACACGCAGATATGTGTTATGTTGTTTATACAGTTTAATTTGGTCTTTATTTGGTTTATAACGTTTTCATTTATTCTGTCTTTGGTTTTATTTTTTAAGTGTTGAGTTTTTATTGTTCATTTTAAGTCTAAAAGTTTCCGTTTTACCTAAAAATATATTTTTAAACAAATTTGTGTTCAACACAATGTGTTCACTTTATATGTTAAATAAAAAAATGTTTATTGAAAAACACAATTCAGTTCTTTGTAAGTTATTTGTTCACATTTGGCCAAAGTGGGCTGAAGTATGGCTAAATTGTGGGGTTTCTGGTTAAAGCTGGCAATGATCTGGTTTACTTTTGGCTATGATACGGCAACCAGCATTAAATCCTGCTCCGGCCCAGTTCAGGGCCACTTATGGCTTATTAATTGGCTGAGGCTCGGACCAGTTGCGGGCCATATCTGATCATGGTCTGTAATTTGGATCTGGGCCGTCATTAATCATGTATGTCACAACAATGTATGTGGGCCGAGGGAAAAGGATTAGTGTGGGCCGGAGCTGGGCCAACACAAAATTGGTATGTGGGTAAAGCTGCCAACAGTGTTGACTATATATTACTGTAGATATGGCTGGTAAGGGCTAACCGTGTAGTGTAAACACACACGAGTACAGGCCCCATTTGCATCTGATATGACTCAAGTAAACTGTGTGGGGTCAGCTACAAAAACAATAAAAAACATATTTACTGAGGAAACATTAACTAACCCAACTGAACACATGAACCAAACAGATTATCTGATACGATCATGTCAAAAAAACATTGCAGCCTATCTAATTTACTAACTAATAGATTCAACATTAACTGATCAACACACTTTAATGTGAAACTACAGAATACAGATTATCACATAAATATTCATCCCATTAATATTTCACTCACATGTTCTTGTGGTTAAAATCCTTAACCTGAATCTTTTTACCAGTTATTCAATTTCTTAATAAATATGGAGACAGTGCAGTGACTTGTTTTTGTTTTCATGCTTTGTTTAATCCAGGGGCCTCATTTATAAAGGGTGCGTACTGACGGATTTGATCGTAGGGTGTGTGTAAGCAAAAATCTACTGCAACGTTCATGTTTATAAAAAAGGACTATGACGTTGTGGGATTTAAGGTCAATATAGATCAATATAAAAATGGATGATTAATTTTGTTTTAATCAAATGTATTTTCCTACGTGACATGATTGTGAACAAAGGTTGGTTTCTGAGAGTTCCCCCAGTTGCCAGATGTTGCCAGAGATCGGAATGTGGTCAGTAAGTGGGGGTTGTCACGAGGAGAGGCTACCTGGAGATGGGGGATGGTAGCGCAGACCTGCTCCCAAAGAAAAACGGCTCAGAACTGAAGGGAAAAGCATGTTCTGTTTATGTGTTTGTGTAACAAGAAGTATCTTCTTTTTGGGGGAAGGAATGTGCACATGAAAAGGGAGCACACACACGCAACGTATTTTGGGGAACATGTTGTTTTACAGATTTTGAAAATGGAGTCAGTTCGAGGTGGCAGTACTGATTGGCTGCCGAAAGAAAGAAGAACCGCCCAGAATTTAAGGAGGAGGTTACAGATTGGCTAGGAGGGAACAAAGAAACCAGAAGAGAGATCGACGTCATATTCTGTATTTAAATGTTTTTTTGTTAAACTTTCGGAGTTGGTTCTGCTCATTGTGGAGGAACAACCCAGCGCGCTGTGAAACTTTTAAATCTGATAATAAACTTCACTTATTTTTGTGAAAAATTGTCTCTTCAATACCTCAAATTTTTGAACATGCAGGACTGAATGAAAAGTCCAACAACGTAGAAAAGTGCTTAGCGCATCGTCATGGTCTGAGTAGACGTACGCACTTTTGCTTGGCCGAGTGCTGCATGTTTTCCAAATGAAAGCCATTCTTGCTGCTCGTAAAGGACTGGGAGGGTGAGAGGGGCTCTTTCATATATCAATGACATTAATTAGACATCATTAAAAGGCAGAGATCTAAAACTGTTTAGCTGCGCGCAATTTCAATGTCATTTGTGATGTTTCACATCTGAAAGAGAGACATACACATGTTTACTGTGCGCACATTCGTTCTGTGAATCATACATACGCACTTTGAGAAATTATCTTAAAATCAAACTTGGTTTCTATGCAAAATTTTATAAATGAGGCATGTTTAGTTTGTATAATTTGTATTATGCTTTTTTACATTTAGTTATGTTGCAGACACTTTTACATTTAAACTATACCTTTTATTAGTATGTGTTTATGAGTATAAGTGTTCATATTTATTAATATAACTTTAAAATGGAACATTCTGCTGTAATAATATATGTAATATTTTTGCTTATAGTCAATATGTCTCATGTACAGCTGCTTTGTTTAGATGAAAATTGATTGACTTGACTTAGCATTATAATCTCTGATTAGTTTTAATTGTTTTTATTATGCTTTTAATAAACTTTCCTGTCCTTTGGTAAGGTAATTGGCCCTTGCAATTTTGCAAGGAGAAAGGGAGCTCTGCTATATCGTATTAATTATAAAATATCAGACATTTTATGAATTTCACAGTTTTACATATGTAAAAAGAATTATCACTGAATTTATGTTCCAAGTAGACACCCACTGACTGCTACATTAACAAATCATATTTATATAACGTTTTTTCTGAAATTTGTCTGACACACCAGGCTCTCTCACCACTCCTGCACCACGTGCAGGCACACCGGAATTGTAATTGTCATCACCTGCACCTCATCAGCCACGCTTTAAAAGACTCACAGTCACAGCCATTGTCTGGTCTCAGTATGGATGGATTCAAAATTGAATTTAAAATTTAATATTCAGAAGCTGGTAGAGAAATGTAAAGAAAGTGATAAATGTCATGAGATGCTTAGCAGGAGTTGACTGGGGAGTTTGCCGACATTCCCTCAAAAGGGTATATTGTGCTCTATTAAAGTGGCTATTGATTATGGCAGTATGGTGCAGAGCTCTGCATCTAAAACACAACTTTTAAATTAGAAGCAATTCAATCTCAAGCCATGTGTATTTGTTTAGGATCTTTTAGACCATCCCCAATAATAGCAGTTCAAGTAGTGATGGGAGAGATACCTCAACTTAGAAGGCTCAAATTAAAGATGAAATGCTGGATTAGTATATAACAAGTCTCGGACAGTAATCCAGTTAAAGTTGTGTTTCAGGACTGTTGGGAATGTGAAAATAAAAATGTATCAGGCTTTGGTTGGAATGCCAATAAGGAAGTACAGAAGTTGGACTTAAGTGACATAAATATTATCCCCACTGTGGCTAAATCTGCAATTCCTCCTTGGCTTTTACCAATGCCTCTAGTTGACACTCAGTTTCATAAAGTAAATTGTAGTAATGACACATGTGAGTTAGAAAGTTTAGGTATACAGCAATATATTAAGCACACTTTTTATGGAGCAGTACAGATATTTACGGATCGCTCAAAGTATCCAAACTCTGGGATAGCAGCAGCAGCAGTATATATATATATATATATATATATACACCCCATTTCCAAATAAAAATGTAGAAAAAACAGCAGATCATATTTCTGTATTTACTGCAGAATTAAGAGCAATCTTTCTAGTGCTTCAATGGATAGAAGAAATCCAACCAATAAAGTCATTAATATGTACAAAGTACCTGTCAGCACTACACCGTTTGTCAAGGGGAACATCTTTAGCAAGACATAACTTATTTAATGAGCAGTCTTTTCAGAATAAGAGAGTTTTTGTAAACTTCCTGTGGATTCCATCTCGCATGGGTGTGAAAGGAAATGAGGCTGATGATCTGGCCAAACAGGCATTGAATCACTCACAAATAGAAATTGAAGTGGCATTAAATGGCAAATGGAATAAAGTCAAGTCAGCATTTTCATTGTTACAAAGCAGCTGTACAAGAAAACATTGACTATAAGTAAAACATAAAAGGTTATGGAAGTCAAAACACAGGTCAAATATCAGACACACAATAAATTCCTGTATGCAGTGTTAATTAAATAAGACTATCAAATTCTAGCAGCCCCCCGGCCAGGCAAACAGTGCAAAACAGTATGCAAACGGTGGCGAGGAACCCAAAACTCCATTCGAGGAGAAAAAACCTCCAACCAGGGGATTCCAGTTCCCTTCTGGCAAAAACTGCTGCCTCTGCACAAGCTTGACAGTGCGCGCACAACAAGGCAAAATAAAAAAAAGTTAGATTTAAAATTATCATTAATAATCCAATAGCGGCTGAAGTAGTGTAGAGTCGCCACGTCCTTTGTCCAGCATTTGTCAGGTCTGGAAATGGATTGCGCCCTGCCCACTCCGGTAACCTTGGACTGCATCCTGCCCACTCTAGTAACCTTGGAACAATGAGACAAGACTGGCTGAGAGTAGAGTACTGTTCTGCACTCTTTGATGCAACAAATGCATCAGTTGTTATTGGAAGTGTCCCTGGTTCCGGTTGATCTAACTAGTGCAGCCTAGATATTTTAAATATATATATTATGATAGTGTAGTGTATGCAAGATTAAAAAGATGCGTCTTTAGTCTAGATTTAAACTGACAGAGTGTGTCTGCCTCCCGGACAGTGCAGGGAAGACTGTTCCAAAGTGTAGGCGCTAGATAGGAAAAGGATCTGCCGCCTGCACTTGATTTTGAAATTCTAGATTTTACCAACTGACCTGACACCTGAGAGCGTAGTGCACGTCATGGACTGTAATACGTGAGAAGTTGTCTCAAGTAGTGAGAAGCTAAACCATGCAAGGCTTTATAGGTAATAAGCAAGATTTTAAAGTTAATGCGATGCTTTATAGGTAACCAGTGCAAGGTTGACAGAACCGGGCTAATATGCTCATACTTTTTTGTACGTGTAAGAACTCGAGCTGCCGCATTTTGGACCAGTTGGAGTTTTTGTAATAGGCCTGCATTGCAACCACCTAATAGTGCATTGTAGTAATCTAGTCCTGATGTCATAAAGGCATGTATAAGCTTCTCTGCATCTGATGGTGACAGCATATGAAGTAGTTTAGATATATTTTTAAGATGGAAAAACGCAATTTTACAGGTGTCGACCTGGTTCTCAAATGACAGAGTACTATCGAATATAAAGCCAAGATTCTTAGCTGAAGATGAGGGTTTTATGGAACATCCATCAATAGTTAAGCAGTATTCTTGGTTGTAACGTAGAGCGGTTTTCGGTCCGATAAGTAACACTTTAGTTTTGTCCGAGTTCAGTAATAAAAAATTGCTACTCATCCACTTTTTTATATCGACTATGCATTCCACTATTCGATGGAATTGCTGTGTTTCATGAGGCTTTGAGGAAATATAAAGTTGCGTATCATCAGCATAACGGTGAAAGCTTACTCCGTGTCGCTTTATTATATCTCCTAGTGTATAATGTATGTATAATGTGAAGAGCATAGGCCCTAAGACTGAGCCCTGTGGTACACCGTACTGGACTTGCGATTTGCGTGATACCTCATTGTTTATTGCTACATATTGAAAACGGTCGCATAAATAAGATCTAAGCCATTTCAAAGCTATTTTCTTAATCCCGACATCATTTTCGAGTCTATGTAGGAGCATGCTGTGGTCAATGGTGTCGAATGCAGCACTAAGATCTAGCAGCACCAATAAGGAGATAAAACCTCGGTCAGACGCCATAAGCAGATAATTTGTAACTCTAATCAGAGCAGTCTCTGTACTGTGATGTGCTCTAAATCCAGACTGGAAATCTTCATTAATCTCATTCCTTTGGAGGAAGGAACATAATTGAGTTGAGACTACTTTTTCCAGAACTTTAGATAAGAAAGGTAGATTCGAAATAGGTCTGTAGTTAACTAGTTCTCCAGGGTCCAGATGGTTTTT
This sequence comes from Barbatula barbatula, assembly GCF_947034865.1. Classification (NCBI taxonomy): domain Eukaryota; kingdom Metazoa; phylum Chordata; class Actinopteri; order Cypriniformes; family Nemacheilidae; genus Barbatula; species Barbatula barbatula. Next base: position 26,159,896 of record NC_136764.1, read on the forward strand.
TTTGACAAGGGGCCTTATAACAGCCACCTTATATGCTTTAGGCACATGTCCTAATGTCAGAGATGAGTTAATAATGCTAAGTAGAGGATCTATAATTTCTGGGAGCATCTCTTTCAGTAGATTTGTAGGTATAGGGTCTAGCATGCATGCAGTCGATTTAGATGATCTAATGATTTTAGATAGATCATCGTGATCTATAGTAGAAAATAAACGTAATTTCTCCTTAGAGGCGCTGTAGTTAGTCGTTTGTTCAGCGGGTTTCACTTCTGGTTGCATAGTTATAATTTTTTCTTGAATATCCTGGATTTTATTTGTGAAATAGTTCATAAACTCATCACTGCTATGCTGGTATACAGAATCAGAAGTCGCTGACGATTTATTATTGGTTAATTTAGCCACTGTATAAGGGACATGGATGAGGAAGAACCCAAGTGCAGGCAGACACGGGGATGACGGGGTTAACAAAGAGTTTATTATAAAATAAACACAAAACAAAAACCCACAAGGGGTAAAACAAGACAAGATAAATAATAACCAGGACACGGACTAACTAGACTGAGAAAAATAAAACACTAAGGACAAGTCTAGACTGACTCACTGACTCACCAAAACACAATGTAACAAGAACTAGAGACTTGGAACAGACTTCAAAATTAAAACAAAGCCATGTCTTTCTCACACAAAACCTAAGGCTATGCCATTACTCCGCTGCAAGACCAAGAATTAACATGACATGATAGCGGAATCATGACAATACCTCTAATTTAGTTTTCTTAAAGTTGCGCTCCATTTTTCGTGCCGCTTTCTTTAGAGCTTGAGTATGTTCATTATTCCACGGTGTCGGTCTGTCATTTTTAATCTTCTTTAAGCGCAGAGGAGCAACTATGTCTAGCGTTTCCGAGAAGGTGGCATTAATATTTTCAATGGTAAAGTCAAGACCTTCAACGTTATTACTCATGCTAGAGATTTGTGACGATTCAGGCAAATTATCAAGAAACGCACCTTTTGGAGTCGAAGTTATTGTTCTACAATATTTGTAACTTGGAGTTTGATTTGCCACCATTTGGTAGTGAAGCAAGCATGGTACCAGATAATGATCCGAAATGTCTTCGCTCTGCTGAAGGATTTTTACGTCATCCCCGTTTATACCGTAAAAAACAATATTAAATCTAAAGTATGATTACGAAGGTGAGTAGGTCCTGACACATGTTGACTAATGCCCATGGAGTTAAGAGTGTCTTTAAAAGCCATTCCTAAAGCATCTGTATCATTATCTACATGAATGTTAAAGTCACCAACAACAAGGACTCTGTCTGCAGACAGTACTAGTTCTGATAAGAACCACCAAATTCTTTAATAAAATCTGTGTGGTGCCCTGGAGGCCTATATACAATAGCCAGAATAAATTTTAAAGATGTTTTGTCCTTAGTATTAGGTATTAATGCATCAAGTACCATGACTTCAAAAGAATTGTAGTTCGGATTAGACTTCTGAGAAATGCTAAAAGAGTTACGGTAAAGTGCAGCAACACCTCCCCCTCTGCCTTTTAGGCGAGGCTCGTGTGTATAATAGTAATCTTGGGGGACAGACTCATTTAACGCAATATAATCATCTGGCTTTAGCCATGTTTCTGTCAGACAGAGCATGTCTATTTTATGATCTGTTATATTATATTTAGCAATCCGAGTCGAAACAGTTGATTATCTGTTATGTTCATGTTTAGTTAGTTTAACGTTAATTAAACTACCTTTGAGAGGTTTATGCATTATTTTATGTTTGCTAATCCAGGGGACAGACACAGTCTCTATTTTATGATGTTTGGGAGAAAGTATTATTGAATGTTGTGTATTTAGTGTGTTCTGCAACGTGAGACGGCAAGCAGACCGTTGGTATATATATATATATATAAAGGCTGATATATATAAAAGGAACGAACGGACGACCAAAGAAACGTTTAAATAATTATTTCTTTATACACGTTTTTCATTATTTAAACAAATCAATTGCTCAACTAGCAAACAAATCAAAAATATACAAACACAAACAAACAAATCAAAAATTCAAACGAAAGAAATAAAACAAAAGAACGTCGGGAGAATTGGAGGGAGAATTGAGCCGTCCAGAATTTCCATTGAAGACGCATTCTTTTGGCTGATGACGCGGACAGTAGACTTTTTTCCGTCTCACTTTGTATAAACAAGGGACGAACGAACGACCAAAGAAATGTTAAAATAATAATTTCTTTATACATTTGTTTCACTATTTAAACAAATCAATTGATAAATTAGCTACAACATATACAAACACAACAAACAAATCAAAAATACTAACGAAAGAAATCAAACAAAAGAACTTGGGGAGAATTGGAGGGAGAATTGAGCCGTCGCGCCAGCAAAGGAAACAAAGGACACGCCACGAGCTCATGCTCTACGGCGCGTTGTTCTTCGATTCAATTTAACCATGCCCTAAACAAATGCGTGTCTTTCTTCAAATGACTTTGCTACAGGAAGAAATTCTTTTTTTCCTAATCTGTGGCGAAAGTTTAGCTCTCAACGTTCGTCGTCAGTGCATGAATTCGTTCACCAAAATGGCGGATGGCTGTTTTCGTTGCAAGCGAGCACTCTTTCGTTTCACACTGTCGTGCACTTCACGAAAGAAAGGTTAGTTCCGTGCTTTGTAAATGGGACAAACGATCACCACTGCAACAATATGAGACGCAAGTATTTCTTCCTTGAACAAATGATCAGGGGAGAGCGCGAACGCAGTCCCCCACTACCAGAAATTATGCAGTCGAGTTTCCCACATTTGGGGAATTCGCAGAAGTCAACAAGAGCCGCAGTGCAATGGCCGAGCCTCGTCCTTCTTGATCATGGTGTCTCCCCTGCCAGGTAGCTCCTTTCGGGCCAGAGTTCCCATACTTGCCTCCGCAATGCACATCAACGTTTACCCCAAGCGCAACTGGAATTTCCAGTTGATCGCTCTCCGTTGGAAAGCGCACAAAGGCGACAGTCCACAAACAATTGGACCGCATTTCTCTCACTGCACGATGTTAGCCAGGTGGCTAGCGTCTCTAATAGGAACTACTCTCTTAAACACACACTATCCGCATATGCAAAGCTATAAGCTACATAAACACACACAAACATATACGAGTGTGCGTGCACACACATTTACATCAGTTTTCCGAAAAAGCAGATTAACTTCGGGTCTTCTAAATGCTTCTTTTCAATACACGATTTTGATCCCGAAAGGGAAGTGCACCGTTCCTGGAAACACTGCAATACCAGGTCGATGCGTGGAGTGGGCGGAGCAAGCCCCACTTCCAGCTCCGCGCTTCAAAAATCCATTTAATATATAGTCCCCAGATAGGGGACGTATCAGATATTAAACTGATAAGAACAGATTTTTTTCTTTCGTAAAAAGTTTTATTGTCATCATTTCACCTCTTAATCACATGACTTCTTTTGGTACATCAAATATACTTTTTACATTAAAAAAAGCCATTTAAGAATAAAATCGTGGAAAAAGGGTATATTATCATCAAATAAATAGTAATAATGATAGACATAAAAACCCTCTTAAAAATAAAACCCTGTTAAAAACTCCCCTTACTTGTATAAAAGTATAATGCAAGATCAACCAGAAGACAGTTCTTAAAACACACAATTCTAAAAAACCACTGTCTCTTGTCGTCTGTTGTTCAGAACCGGGGAGAGTCCTTAACAATATGGCCATCACGCCGCTCCGCAGTACAAACCAATTTCCTTTTGTTTCTGGCTCCCAGCGGAAAAAAACCTCCCTCCGGCCCGCTGTTCCTGTAGCCGGTGGTGGTGAAGGTGCATCTACGGGCAGCCAGGTGCGGGGGTAAAGCCCGGACCCTGAGCGTGACCCCAGCCCCCTCCTCCGAATGACAAAGCCCGGTGCCCCTGCAGCTTAGATGTCACCATCTGCTCGCAGGCGTGGAGGGGCACCGTAACCTGTTTCCCTACCAGCAGGTTTCTGGTGGTCCAGAGGACTTCCTTTATGATATTTAGGGTGAGCCAGAGTGAGGTGAATTGTTGTGAGGTCAAAGCTCTCAAGCTCCGACCCACCCCGTAGATGGCGAGCTTGTAGTCGATCTGGACCCCACCCGCTGGCAGGCATGGGAAAACTAGGGGGCCAGTTAAGGTCCACAGAGTGAGGTGAATTGTTGTGAGGTCAAAGCGTCGCTTCTCTGTATACTTTTTCTGTATCCCTTTCTTTCTAAAAAAGTGTCCGGTCCGGTGCTTCACCATCTCCCACCACTGTGCTCGTGAATTAAAAAAATCTTGGAGGGTCTGCCATTGGCTGAATTGCTCCCTGTATTCTCCAGCTATCTCCTGATCCTGCAACAGGGAGCAATTCAGCTTCCAGATCCCTCCTCCTACGGTCACTCCTGTGGTGAAAGGGAAGCTGAAGGAAAGTATTGCGTGATCAGTAAAATACATAGGTGTCAATATAGCATCAGTTGGTGGGCAGTCACGTGTAAAGATGTAGTCAATGGGAGAGACCTTGGCGCTATCACCACTAACCCAGGTGTAGCCCCTTTTTTTACTTGTGCATTGGGGAGTGAAGTATCAGTTTCGCTCCCACTGTAGTCTAAACTTACCTCTGGGACTGTGATCAGTGACAACACACTTTCCTCTTCTTCTTCTCGGTCAGCCCCTGCTTTGGTACCCATTTCCGTTCCTTCCATATGAGGCTCCACCCTTTGGACCACCCCACGTCCTTTCTCTTGGCCAATCCCTGAACCTAGATTTTGAATTTCCCGCCAAAACTTCAGGGACCACCTCCTCTTCCCTTTGTATTTGTGTAATTTGGGCGACCATTTTTGTTGCCTTGAGTGTGTTGGCAAAACTTCTCGGGCAATGGTTAGTCACCACACAGATTGCACCGCCTGCCATTGGAACATTCATCAAAACTGTGACCGATTTCTCTACACTTCCCACAAACAATCACTTTGCATGCTTCGGCTAGATGCCCAATTTTGCCACATTTTCTCCACAATTTGGGCATCCCTTGGTAATGAATGTAGCCCCGGTTTTCTCACAACACAATCATGGATGGCAGATGCCTCAGGCCCTGGTAGTCCTCTGCGTCCTCCCATTGTTTAATGGGAATTCGCCAAGAGCAGTTCCAGATTCCATCCTCATCTACCACTCTAACCGGTTGGCTTCGAACCGTGCAATATCTACCCAGCCATACACAAATGTCTTTTCCAGTTACCGTTTCATTAAACATTCTAACGACCACAGTTCTAAGTGAGTTATCAGAAAGTTTTTCCACATTAAACATGGAGAAATTGGTAGTCCTCTGCGTCCTCCCATTGTTTAATGGGAATTCGCCAAGAGCAGTTCCAGATTCCATCCTCATCTACCACTCTAACCGGTTGGCTTCGAACCGTGCAGTATCTACCCAGCCATACACAAATGTCTTCTCCAGTTACCGTTTCATTAAACATTCTAACGACCACAGTTCTAAGTGAGTTATCAGAAAGTTTTTCCACATTAAACATGGAGAAATGGGTCTTAACAGAGTCAAAACGTTGCCAAAATCTCGTCAACAGGTCAGCACTCTTAAAACTTAAATCAAAACCTTTGTTAAATGGCAGTGTCAGTAAGCAGTTTATATCTTCCACAAACATTTTTACAGTTTTTTGGACAAGCTTCCTAGAGAAGTACAAACGGGACATCTCCAGGAGCCTTCCATCTATCTCGTTGAATAAAAACCGCACACTGTGGTGCCTCCGCACGCCGGCACGGGCAGCCGACATGTTGGAGGCACCTACAGCACACTAAAATAAACTTAAAAACAGATAATGAATAAATAGATGAATTACCTTAAAAAGAATCAATTGAATCCGCTGTTTAAAACCTGAAAGCACAAAAAAAAGGTTAAAATACACAAAAATAGCAAGTATAGAAAACAATATACCTCCCGAAGTTGATGGACTCACAAAACAATAATTTGAGAGCCAAAAGACCTGCAGGAGGCGATCACAGCACAACCGTATGGCCAGACACTTGATCTTAGCCAAAAGGCCGAGAAGCGATGCCAGCTGGTCGCAGCTAGCGGGAAAGGCAGGGGAGGCACTGACTATTGGGGTATGGGTGCACATGCGGCTGAAAGGTCCGAACGAACAAACAAACAAATGTATAAATGAAACAATATGCACAAGTGGTCGATTCTTAACATTCTTATAGATCTGTGTACACCATTGTGCTAAAAATATGTGAGATCAGTATTGACATGGCATCTCCCTTAAGTTTCTTTTTATTATAATATATAATCTGGGAGTACCCTGTCAGCCCTGTACTTGATACTGTAAGAACCAAATCACAATGACATCACATTTTCAATAAATGAATGCTATAAGATGTTTTCTGCAGTCTAAATTAATTGACAGATGACTTTTTACATTAAAATAAGGGCACTGCAGGCAGTCGCTGCGATATTAAGTGATCTGTTATCAGGTTTAATAGATAACAAAGCTAATAATGTAATATATCCACCTGAAAATCCCAGATGGTTAAACCAATAAGGTTATAATAAATTATGTAAAATATGTTTGATAATGACCATTAAAAATGACCATGTGTATAAGATATTTGGTTTTCCAATGATAATAATTTTTATTATTATCCTATGTTTTAGCGTTTAATTTTTGCAAATTTTGTATACGGACTGGACCATATAACGGGCGTAAAATGATGACGGGATACCGTGCTGCACACGGTGTTCGTGCATCAGAGGTTCGAGTTGGCCAGACATTGGCACAAATGCATGAACCATATCATCGTGCTCGATGCCAGGTGGAGTTGGATAACATAAAACCATTATTTATCATGTCTAATACTTTGGTAACACTTTAAATTAACTTGTATGAATAAATCATTAACAGACATTATATTATGCGGATAATACAGATCCTTGTTAATATATATTAAAATAGCTGGAAATGTAAGATAATGTTTGTGTTAATGTTTATTGATAAACTAATAAAACATTATTTATTGATTAACATTGATTAATCAATATTTAATTTAAATTAAAATACTTTGAAATGCCATTAAACTTTTCATTAATATGATAATGCACATCTTTAAAATCTACAAATGATTTTAACAGATGTTATATAATGATTAAAAGCTTTTGTTTATGAAAATGTTGCTGCTATTGGGTGTAATATGGCTAAGGTTAGAACAGGTTTAAGGCTTTATTGAGAGGTCAACAGTGTACTGTCATGATTCTGCCTCCCTATGTCATGTATTTCTTGATCTTGTGGCAAAGTCATGTCAAAGCCTTCGGTTTTGCATGGAGAGAATCATATTATTGTCTATCATGACATAATATGTGACCCTGGACAACAAAACCAGTCTTAAGTAGCACAGGAACATTTTTAGTAATCGACAAAAATACAAGGTATAGGGGAAAAATTACAAATTTTTCTTTGATGCCAAAAATCAAGTAAACAGAATGTCAGATATTAAGTAAAGATCATGTTCCATGAAGATATTTGATAAATTTCTTACCGTAAATGTATAAAAACTTAATTTTTGTGAGTGGATGGCCTGCTACAGTGCCTCAGATTAACAACTTCAATATTTTTTGCACCCTCAGATTCCAGCTTTGTAAACAGTTGTTGTTCCACCAGATATTGTCCTATCCTAATAAACCATGTATTAATAGAAAGCTTATTTCTTCAGCTTTCAGGTGATGTAAAGATATCGAAAAATTGACCCTTAAGACTGGTTTTGTCGTCCAGGGTCACATATGCGTTCTCTCCGGTGTCTCGTCTCTAGCCCTGCCCTCTCTTTCCTCGTTATCTCTCCATTAGTGTTTCATCCCCTACACCTGTTATTATCCTTTGTCTGTCTCCCAATAAAGCATCCTCTTGCTCATTTGCCAGTTCTGTTGTGTTGCTTTAAAAATGCATTATCATGTGAATTGAAAGTTGAATGAAATCTGTAAGCATTTCAATTTACATAAGTGATCTGTTAATAATTAGGTAAAGTTTGGTAAAAGTACATTTAATAAGCATTAGCAAGCACATTGTCATTTCTAGCTTTGTGAATGTATATTAACTAATTATCTGTTAAGCATTATATAAGGTTAGCTAATTATTTTTTTAATTAAGTGTTGTCACTTTTGTTTCAGGGTGCACGAAATTTAAATCCGATACCATACAATGCAGAATATGTGGGCCACAAACTGCATATGGACCAAAATGAGAAGCTTTGCATGTTTGGTGTGACCCATGTTATCGCAATTGATGGCTTCAGCAAGAAAATTGTTGGCCATTCCACTATGCCAATCAAAAATAATCTTAACAATTTATGAAGAGGTTTACAAGTAAGACAGAAATTTTCTATTATCATTTGTCCATATTTTGGTGAACCTTAATGGTAGTGTGAACATTTAATTACATTTTTTTATTTTTTCCTAGAAAAGCTCATGGGATGTGGGATCAGGTCAGAGTGGACCATGGTACAGAATTTTACCTAACCCTCTTCATGCAGGAAATCCTAGCAGATCACAGACATAACCAGCAAAGACTTCCTTACCTTCAGACAACATCAACTAAAGTGAGAGTAAAAAAATAAAAACATGAGTAGATCTATATAAACTTTTGAATTACTGAATAACATAAGTAGCGTTATAAATCATTTAAACAGTCAACTTTAGCGCTAGATGTATATGTTCATAAGCTATTTATTCTTGTTGTTGTGTAAGAACACTTTATACTGTATAATTTTAAATTGTACTTTACATTGTCTACATTGATCTTTTAATTCACAGAACCATACTGTAGAGAGAATGTGACCTGAAGTAAATAAGCGGGTCAATTTTCCAATCAAGACTGCACTTATCCAGATGGTTGACCAGGAGTCTTTGAATATGGAGGATGGGTTGTCAAGATACTGTGTGTCCAATCTTACATGCGAGATCAGCCAGATTGGACTTCAAAGATTTGTTAATGCATGGAATAATGGAGGATTTTTATTGTGATTTTTATTATGGTTTAAACATGCTTTTACATTTAATATGCTTTATGATTTCATTATTGATCACTAACTGTGCATAATATGTTAAAAATATAACAAGTGTGTGAGTTAACCAAAGGACTTATTTAGAGTGAACTTTCTGTACCAAAATAATATGTGTGTGTGTGTAAAGATCAGATTACGCAGAGCTCGTCGAAATTTGGTGAGGTATGGGGTCTCAACAAATAGTCGGGACAAGCAGTGTAAGCTGATTGGCGGAGACAGAACAAAGGAAAGGAAGCGGATTGGACGTGTTCCCAGGATTTCACATCCGCGAAAGGACATTAGCTTCTCGAGCTAATAAAAGACGCTATAAGGATTATAAATACAATGTTAAATTGTTCTTCGGTGTGAGACCTTTGTGAGATATCAGTTCTCTTGTAAGACTGAGTCTGAGGCAACCCACCCAGCAGCTGTTGTATTTTTGAATCTTCTGATCAATAAACTTCAAGATTTTACTTTGACTGGCCTCTCTCCAATTCTGAACACGCAGAACATTGAAGAATTGTTAAACAGATGGTGACATCCGACGTGATTGGAGAAAAGGGGCATTTAGAAAAATTGTAAAACTCAGGGATTGACCGAAAATCGGGACGTGACAACTTTAAACTTCAACACACTGTCGACAGAATAAGATAAGGTAAGCAGAGACCTGTTTAAACAAACTTCTGCAGATTGAATATTCCAAATTTATGTGTTGAGTTTGAAGTATATCCGTACCATTGATTACAAATTAGAAATTGGTGAAATTTGTTGATCAGAATAAAAGGATATTTTATTTTATTTATATTAACAAGACGGGGTGAAAGGTCGCATCACGATTTTATTTATATTAACAAGACGGGGTGAAAGGCCGCGTCACGATTTTATTTATAAAGATACGCTAAAAGCCGATTAAACTGTGTATATTGTGCCACTGACAAATAGCAAATAATCCACTAATTTGTAGAGGGAGGTAAATATGACAATTTTAAGACATTATAGAGGGGGTGAAATGACATGAGAAACATCCTAGCATCATTATTTTGGTGTATCTAGTAGTAAATTAGATACACCAAAATAATGATTTATTTAATAATAGATACACCAACCTGTTAAACTCAACCTGCTGTTACACTCAAATAATTACATTTACTTTTGGCAGACGCTTTTATCCATAGCGACTTACGTTGCATTATCCTGCTCTTACCACTGAGCTATAAATAATGATGTTTTTCGTGTCATTTTTCAAACCCTTTTAAAGGTTGTGTGCCGTCACATTGTTTTAATTCCGTGGGAAGTGCAGCCAGAGGGCAGGCATTGATTTTCTATATCAGAAAGGCTGGCCCAGGCCATTGGGCAGTCTTTATTGTTGAGCTCTGTTTCATGATTTTAATTTGCATATAGATAGACAAAAAGTTAAAGGACTAGATTATAAAGATTTTATGGTGAGAGTGCTTATGAACTTACACTAGTTTTCGCCGCTTTCTTCTGCCCATCTCTGCAAAAACATCTTCAGTAATTGCAAAAATGCGCCTGGAACTCTGCTTCCAATAAGTTGAGCCTGTGGCAGTAAGGATAAAAAATGTGAAATTCAGAATGGTAATGTCATTGTAGCAATTAGAAACTTGAATGATGAGATGGGGTGAATTTTTTGAATGAATTTGTTAAAAATCCATTCCAGCCCAAAATACAGACCTTTAGTGCCCGGGGTGTCTAATAGAACATTTCCTTGACTATCCGTGAGGATGATGTTTTCATCAGCCCCCATGGCATTATTGATGTCAAACAGGCCTCATTCTCATCAAAAGGAATCACCATTGCCTTGTCTTGAACTAGTTTGTCACCTTCAATTTGTCCAAGGAAAATTGTTCTGTGGGAACACACACAAGTGTCTAACATAAATGGTTACACTAAACACTTAAGGGCAAATCCCATTTATACCCCTTACCCCTACACCTCTGTTAAGCTCGTCCAACATAAAGGAGTGTCTCGATTCTCTTTTGGTTGAAGGGGTAGGGCGAAGGACCATATAGCCCTTAAAACTATGATTTTACAGAACCTCACTTCAACTAAATAGGAATTACATTTTCCAGCATGACAGCCCATGTGAGTATAATGCAAATAATGACAAATAATATTTTATTTGTGTTACATTCAATATTGTGTTCATATTTGCTGTCATGTAACTTAAAGAATAGTTTGCCAAAAAATGTCTAGCTTGTTAATGCATAAGACAAATGCAGTAACCAGTGGTGGATTGGCCACCAGACCCCTAAGACATGACTGCAAACAGACCCTCGCGTTCCGGACCCCTAAAACATGACTGCAAACAGTCTAGGGGGGCCGGAAAGCCACTGCAAATGGACAGAGGGGGAGACCCCCAGAATCACAAAGGGGTGTGCTGCTTTTGCCAATTAAATACATTTTTAAACTTACCTTTGGTAGATTTTCGGGCTAGCTGCAGAACTGTGTCCACGCGTAGCTGTTGCACATCTGGAGAAACTGAAACGAGGTCGGGTCTGTCCAGGGTTAGGGTGAAACGGTACTGGGCTAGGAAGTGGCCCACAGGCATCGTCTCCTATCACCTGGAAGGTACCTCCACCAGACATAAGGTCGAGACAGCTGAAAAATCCAGATGAAGTAGGGAAAATTGATACCCCCAGACCATTTGTCAAGTAGACACTTGACTGTGTTACCTACACAAAGGGGACACGAGAGCAGCACAGGATCAAAATACAAATTACTAAAAAAAACGGTATTTGGCTATACTTTGGACCAACAAATTGTCACTAGCTTTCCAGCATTGCATGCTTACTACATTGAGACAAATGAGTTACAGAGGGTATGAACGTATCTTCACTTGACCACGCCGGTACTCGGCATCTTGAGTGGCAAAATACTCAGCAAAATGGATGGTTACAATACCAGGAATACCTGGGGTTTTCACATTCTAACAAAGATTAAATTATTCGAACGTGAGCAAACCTTAAAAATCCTTGACAAGTTGTCCACTGTAACATCTTCCTCCCGTAAAACTGCAGATATAAAAGAGCGTTTCAATGTGTACGTGGACGACATTTCTCACAGCTATGTAGAACAAGAACACGCGCAAAATTCTTTAACGTTTGCTAAACGTCTCTCGTCCGTTATTTCTTCTTCTTCTCTCGCTCTCTGTATTCTTATTGGTGGGTCGTAACCAACTTGTTCAGGTGCATACCGCCACCTACTGTACCTGAGTGTCCAACTTCATGGCTTCATGAACTTCGCATAGTTATATTGAAATAAATAAATGTAGTTCAGAATTTAGCCAGTCATTTGGCATTTTGACATTAAACTGCGTTGCCAAATGACTCCGCTGCTTGAATGAATCGGTAAATAAACCCAATATGACTCACTCATATTCACTAATGATTTACGGAGGCAGTAGCGACACCAACTGGCCTAGAGAGAGAGAGAGAGAGAGAGAGAGAGAGAGAGAGAGAGAGAGAGAGAGAGAGAGAGAGAGAGACAGAGAGAGCGAGAGAGAGAAGCAGTTCAGTTTTAGAGGCTTTTGAGATATAATAATCAAAATCAACTAAATATTCAAGTTGGAACTCCTCACTTATATACTTTGCTTAATGTACTGAGAACAAAATCTGACAGTGATCTGGGAAAGACAAAATTATCAACACATGCAGGGTGTTAACATTAACACATAATGTTAGTCAGTAATGTGGCCATGTGCCCGTAAGTAAATGGTGTCTTGGGGGATCTACTCCCAGGATCATAGCATAAGTGAGCTCCAATTTGACAACTTTGCATACATAAGAATCCCAGAGGTTCTTAACTGTATTTAGGTCTGGGGAACGTGAGAGCCAGTCAATGTCTTCATCAGCAAAACACGGCCTACAGCCTCTAGAGAAATGAAGCTGGGCATTATCATGCACAAGGAGGGGCCTACATAGCAAGAGCTGTCTGACAGTAGTTCTGGGGATTTCATCTGGATAGCCAGGCACATTGAGGTCTGTGCGACCCTCTAAGGATATCCTCCCCTAGACCACCCTAGCAGTTGCCTTTTCCGCTGTAGTGAAAATATAGACAACTATTCACTATGAAAAAGTGAAAATTATTCACTATTACTTATGCTTCGTCACTTTTTGTTATGCTGCAATAAAACACAATTACAAACATAATAACGTTATAAAAAAAACATGATTTTAGATTTTTTAAACAGAGCTACCTAAATTTGGAACCAAACTCTTGAAAACTACTTCATTATTTACTCTTCAACTTAAATGCACAAATGTACACCAGGGGCCATCATAATTGTTCAGCATAGTCATTTAAATAGCCTACATATGAATTTTCATTTTAAAAATAAAAAAGGTCTAATTTGAAATTGTGCTGTTCGGATTTTACTTTTTTGCAGATTTGTTAAATAAGTCAAAGTATTCAAATATGAAATAAGAACATAACGCCATATGCCATCATCTTATATCACCAGTTTATTAACATGCCACTTTAGCAATTTTCATTTATACATTATTTTGAAATTTTCAAACGGTTGCCCCGCCTCTTACGTCTTAATCTTCTCGCTTTCGATTCGAATCAATAGTCGAGCGCTGGGAAGGCGCCCAGGTACGTTTTGCTTTGCGAACGCCCATCGTGTGTTGGTAAACGGCGAGTGCAACAGTCTGCTTTGCCGATTGCGAAACGTTATCGGGAAACAGTTTGCCAGAATATACCCTGACCCTGTTTTCGTTGCAAGCGTGCACTCTTTCGTTTCACACTGTCGTGCACTTCACGAAAGAAACGTTAGTTCCGTGCTTTGTAAGTGGGACAAACGAACACCACTGCAACAATATGAGACGCAAGTCTTTCTTCCTTGAACAAATGATCAGGGGAGAGCGCGAACGCAGTCCCCCACTACCAGAAATTATGCAGTCGAGATTCCCACATTTGGGGAATTCGCAGAAGTCAACAAGAGCCGCAGTGCAATGGCCGAGCCTCGTCCTGGGTGAACCGCCTTCGTGATCATGGTGTCTCCCCTGCCAGGTAAGTATGATTTGCTCCTTTCGGGCCAGAGTTCCCATACTTGCCTCCGCAATGCACATCAACGTTTAAACCAAGCGCAACTGCAATTTCCAGTTGATCGCTCTCCGTTGGAAAGTGCACAAAGGCGACAGTCCACAAACGATTGGACCGCATTTCTCTCACTGCACGATGTAAGCCAGGTGGCTAGCGTGTCTAATAGGAACTACTCTCTTAAACACACACTATCTGCATATGCATAAACACACACAAACATATACGAGTGTGCGTGCACACACATTTACATCAGTTTTCCGAAAAAGCAGATTAACTTCGGGTCTTCTAAATGCTTCTTTTCAATACACGATTTTGATCCCGAAAGGGAAGTGCACCGTTCCTGGAAACACTGCAATGCCAGGTCGATGCGTGGAGTGGGCGGAGCAAGCCCATCTTCCAGCTCCGTGCTTCAAAAATCCATTTAATATATGGTCCCCACATAGGGGACGTATCAGATATTAAACTGATAAGAACAGATTTTTTTTTTCTTTCGAAAAGTTTTATTGACACCATGTATCATCTCCATCTCCTGACATTTGTTACATTATAATTTGGAAATTTACGCCGGGATAAAAACACTCAAAAGTGAATCCTTAAAGGAGAGGTAGAAACAACATAAATCAAGGGATGACATAAAACACATGTTAAAAGATACACAACAGATGTTTAAAAATTCAAAAACATGTAAAACGATGTTTAAAAAGATATAGGACGCGGAACTGAACATTAAAGACACAATCCCAGTCTCTCGTCATCTCTTGTCCAGCACCGGGTGGAGTCCCTAACAATATGGCCATTAGCCCGCTCCGTGGAAAAAGCCCATTTCCTTCTGCTTCTGGCGCCCAGCGGAAATCCCTTCCCTCCGGCCCGCTGGCCCGCTGTTCCCGTAGCCAGATTGGTGAGGGTGCATCTACGGGCAACCAGGTGCAGGGGCAAAACCGGGACCCTAAGCGTGACCCCAGCCCCCTCCTCCGAATGACTCGGCCCGGCACCCCTGCAGCATAGATGTAATCATCTGCTCGCAAGCGTGGAGGGGCACCGTAACCTATTTCCCCACCAGCAGGTTTCTGGTGGTCCAGAGGACGTCCTTGATGGTGTTCAGGGTGAGCCAGAGCGAGACGAATTGCTGTGATGACAAAGCTCTCAAGCTCCGACCCACCCCGTAGATGGCGAGCTTGTAATCCATCTGGACCCCACCCGCTGGCAGGCACGGGAAATACAGGGGGCCAGTTATAGTCCACAGGTCCCGCGCAGTGCCACACTCCCAGAGGAGGTGTCTCACTGTCTCCGGGCCATTACACCCCGGGCGTGGACAGACAGGATTTTTGGCCATTCCTCTGGAGTGCATGACCGCACTGGCTGGGAGGATTTCATGAGCTGCCATCCATGTCAGATCTTTGAGCCGGTTCTGAAGAGCGGGGTGGGCTGCGTTCCTCAAAACTTGTTTTGCCTCACCTAGTTTGAGGCCTGGAACTGGACTCACTGCTTCCCGGTCCTGCACAAGAGAGACAAGAGACTTGTGGTTAGTCAAAACAGAGAGTTCCTGGTCCTCCAAACTGAATTTCTCTAAAAACTTCTTGATAAAATTGTTCTCTTTGGGCAGAATAAAAGACACTGGGGTTCTAAGATCAACAGGTAAAATTTTTAAAAAGCGCAAGTATGACCCCATCCAGAATCTCGCCATTGCTGCAGTCTTCCTGTTACTGGATGGGGTTGTGGCATATTTCATGTGTAGGGCGGTGAACTTGCTCCCCAAGAACAAGTGGGGGTCCGGGAGCCCTATTCCTCCTTTCTCCTTTATTTTTTTGACCACTTCTCTACGAATCCGCTCCCATTTGGACCCCCACATGAAGTGAAAGACCGCCCTCTCCAAATCTAAAAGAAAATTTCTTGGGGGGCTAAAAACAGAACACACAAGTAAAACAAGAGGTAAAATCACAGCTTTAAAGATTAAAACTTTGCCCTCCATCGTCATCTGTCTCAGTTTCCAAAACCCCAGTTTCTGCCTAACTTTCCCTAACATGTCTGACCAGTTACCCCGTCCTCCACCCTCATTGTCAAATTTAACACCTAAAATTTTAAGATCCGTTTCTCTAAGATCAAGATTAAGTCCTCTTGTGTCGATGGGTCCCCACGGCCCGAAGAGCTGGGCCTCGGATTTGTTCCTGTTGAGCTTTGCTCCCGAGGCCCGACCGTACCAGTCAGTCAAGTCCATCGCCCTTCGTATTGATGCAATGTCAGTGGCTAAAAGGTCATCCATGTATAAAACACAAGTCGCTGTCAGTCCATCAGTCCCGGGGATGTGTAGTCCATTAATCCATTTATCCCTTCTCAAGATCTGTGCCAGTGGCTCAATACAGGCCACATACAAGAGGGGAGATAGGGGACACCCCTGCCGGACACCGCTAAGTATGTTAACCGCTTTGGATAAATGCCCATTAACAAGAATTTTACTGACCATGTCTCTGTACAGCAATTCCACCCAAGCTATGAACCTCCCTGGGAAACCCATTTTAGCCAATACCTTAAACAGGTACTGGTGCGAGATGCGGTCAAAAGCTTTTTCAAAATCTAAATTTAAAACTGCTAGCCGATTATTTCTGTCTCTCGCGTAACAGATGGCATCTCTGATCAGTACTAGGCTGTCACGGTTTGTGAGGAGAAGAACCCAATTGCAGGCAGACGCGGGGATGAAGGGGTTAACAAAGGGATTTTAATAATATTAAACAGAAAAGAAAAACCCACGAGGGGGTAAAACAAGACAGGAAAATAATGACAACTAGGACACAGATAAACTAGACTGGAAAAAATAAACACTAAGGACTAAACTAGACTGACTCACCAAACTACAAAGAACAAGAACAAGATACTTGGAAAACTAGACTCGGAATACACGAATGAGGTACAAATCACAGGGTACAGCAAACAATGAACGAGCACAGGACAATGAACACAAGGATGTTTTATAGGGGAAACAAACACAGGATAATTGACAAGGGTCAGGTGCGGGTAATGAAACACTCAGGGAAGGTTAACGAGGAAACGAGATGGCGGGAACAAAGACACGGACCAGAGAGAGCATAGAAAGCCGATAGCCAACATCTCTCTCTCACATAAAACACAAGACTTTGTCACTTTGTCACACTAGGCTGTCCGTGATCTTCCTCCCCATGATCCGGGTGGATTAAGTCTTTTAAAACAGTCGACATTCGTGCAGCTAAAACTTTACTAAACAACTTTAGGTCAAAATTTAAAAGCGTGATTGGTCTCCAGTTCTTCAGGTCAGTCTTGTCCCCTTTTTTATATTATAAAGACACTATCCCTACTCTACAACTGTCCGGTAGTCTGTCTAGAGTCTCCAATTCATTAAAAACAGTGAGTAAGTCATGTGCTAAAATATCCCGAAATGTCAGATAGAAGTCTAGGGGGAGTCCATCCATCCCTGGGGACTTCCCCCGTTTAAAACCCTTTAAAGCCTTTTGCATTTCTAAAATGGTAAAATCTTGCGATAAAAGCACATTTTTACTACTTACCCGTTTCTCTAAAAAGGCTAGCACTTCTTTTAAGGTGTCATTTTCTATTTCTTTGTGTGAGTAGAGGTTTTTGTAAAACCTCGTCACCCGATTTAAAATGTCCGTGGTTGTGTGCACATCCCCTCCCTCCGCTTTTAAAGATGTTATATTGCCCCTCCACTTGACATTATTTTCTTAAAAAAATATCTTGTGCACTTTTCTCCTTCTTCAATGTCTTTTTCTCTGCTTCTTAAAATCACACCTTTACTATGAGCATTACTTAAATTGGACATCTCCTTTTTGCAGCCCCATCATGTGTCTATTCTCCCTTTTTTTCTTTTCTCTACCTAACTTCCTAAAAAACTGTCTTGTCCGGTCTTTTACCATCTCCCACCATTGTGCACATGAATCATAAAAATCCTGGAGGGTTTTCCAGTGGCTGAACTGCTCGCTATATTCTCTAACTACCTCCTCGTCTTCCAAAAGAGAGCAGTTCAGTTTCCACAGCCCTCTATCTACAGTCACACGCGTGGGAAAGGAAAGGGTGCACGACAACATCATGTGGTCTGAAAAAAAGAGGGGGGTCAATGTTGCATCGGTTGGTGGGCAGTCCCTTGTAAAAATATAGTCGATTCGAGAGGCTCTGGCGCCGTCACCACTGAACCAGGTGAAGCCCTCCTCTCTCTGATGCGTTATTCTAAAACAGTCGACTAACTTAAAATCTTTAACTAGTTCCTACAATAAACCCGACGTTTTGTCTACTTTAAAATCCTCCCCTATCCTTTTCCTATCATTTTGGGTTAAAACACAATTAAAATCCCCTGCAACTATCAGGGGAGCCCTACCCAACATGTGGGGCTGCAAGTCTTCTAAAAGCTCATATCTCTCATGCTTATCAGTAAAACCATACACGTTGAGAATGTTAAAATCCTTATCTAACAAAGTCAAACTTGCTAAAATCGCCCGCCCATCCCTCACCACAGTGCTTCCCTTCACCAAAATATTGGGATTATTAATTAAAATGGCAACGCCGTCACATTTATTACAATTTGAGCCGCTCCATAGTGATGGGCCTGCGGTCCACACCTCCTCCCATTTTCTGTAATGATTTAAAAAGGGCAAACCACATTCTTGCAATAAAAACACGTCTGACTTAAAACTTTTTAAAAAGGATAATGTACTCTGCGCTCGTGTGGCTGACCTCACACTTCTCACATTGACCGTTGAGATTGTGAGAGCCATAAGCATAATGGTTAAAGAGGTATGAGACATAAAAGACGCATTAAAAAGAAAAAAACATTAAAAGACTACAGAACGGTTAAAATCATAAAATTTCTTGCGATACCTGCTCTTCCTTAATCTCCACTATTCTAGAGTCAGGATAGCCTGTTCTTATGGCCTGCAGAGCCGCAGAGAAACTCTCTTGTGGCTGTTTCGGCGATGATGTTCTCAGCTGAATTTGCAAAAAGGACACTTCAATTGGGACTTCCTGAGGCCACATACGGTCCAGATCTTCCGACAAGGGACTATCTGGCTGTTGTGTGGCTCTCGGCTTTTTCTCCTCTGTTTTAGACAGAGGAGATCCCGCAGGCCTTTTTTGCACTTGTGCATTGGGGAGCGAAAAGTCAGTTTCGCTGCCACTGGACTCCATACCAATCTCTGAAACTGTGACCAATGAGGATGTAATTTCCAAAACTCTCCTTCTTGTGCCGCTTCCACATTGTTGCCTTTTTCCTGTTCATCTACCTTATTTGGCTCCGCCCCTTGAGCCACCCCATTCCCTTTCTCTTGGCCAATCTCTGAAGCTAACTTGGGGTTTGAATTTCCCGCCACAACTTCTGGGACCGCCTCATCTTCCCTTTGTTGTTGTGTTTGGTGTGTGTGTGTGGCGGCCATCTTTGTTGCTTTGAGCTTGTTGGCAAAACTTCTTGGGCAGTCTCTGTAGAGATGGGTTGATTTTCCACAGAGATTGCACCGCCTGCCATTAGTACACTGTTCAAAACGGTGACCAATTTCTCTACACTTCCCGCACACAGTTTCTTGGCATGCTTCAGTAAGATGCCCCATTTTCCCACATTTACGGCACAGTAAAATCCACATCTAGTCCACTCGTGTTTACATTTCCCCACGGCCCGAAGAGCTGGGCCTCGGACTTGTTCCTGTTTAGCTTCGCGCCCGAGGCCCGCCCGTACCAGTCAGTCAGGTCCATTGCTCTTTGTATTGATAACACATCAGTGGCTAAAAGGGTCACGTCGTCCATATATAAAACACACGTCGCTGTCAGTCCACCACTCCCGGGGACGTCAAGTCCTTTAATCCATTTATCCCTTCTCAAGATCTGTGCCAGTGGCTCTATACAGGCCACATACAAGAGGGGAGATAATGGACACCCCTGACGGACGCCACTGCGTATATTAACCGCTTTTGAAAGATGCCCGTTAACAAGAATTTTGCTGACCATGTCTCTGTACAGCAGTCCCACCCAAGCTATGAACCTCCCTGGGAAACCCATTTTAGCCAATACCTGAAACATGTACTGGTGCGAGATGCGGTCAAAAGCTTTTTCAAAGTCTAAATTTAAAACTGCTAGCCGAATATTTCTGTCTCTCGCGTAACAAATGGCATCTCTGATCAGTACTAGACTGTCCGTGATCTTCCTCTCTGGCACAGCACATGCTTGATCCGGGTGGATTAAATCCTTTAAAACAGTTGACATTCGTGTGGCTAAAATTTTACTAAAAAGCTTTAGGTCAAAATTTAAAAGCGTGATTGGTCTCCAGTTCTTCATGTCAGTCTTGTCCCCTTTTTTATGTAATAGTGACACTATCCCTACTCTACAACTGTCTGGTAGTCTGTCCAAAGTCTCCAATTCATTAAAAACGGTCAATAAGTCTCGTGATAAAATGTCCCAAAATGTCTCATAAAACTCCAGGGGAAGTCCATCCATTCCTGGGGACTTCCCTCGTTTAAAACCTTTAAGAGCTTTGTGCATTTCAAAAGAAGTAACATCTGAAGATAAAAAGGAGTATTTACAGTCCACCTTCTTATCTAAAAACCTTAAAACTTCTGATACGGTGTCATCATGAATTCTCTTTGTGTTACATAGTTCTTCGTAAAAGTCTTCCACTTTGTTTAAAATCTCTGCTGTCATGTGAATCTCCCTCCCTCCAGATTTTAAAACAGTTATTCCCCCTCCCCGAGTCATTACCTTTTTAAAGAAATACCTGGTACACTTTTCCCCTTCCTCAATATCTCGTTCTTTACTCCTCATGATGACCCCCTTACTTACATTTTCTGATAAAATTGACATTTCATTTTTGACTTCTTTTATTTCATTGCTAAAATTAAAACCACTGTTTAAAAGGTTAAAATACCTCTGTAGCCTTTTCTGCAGCCCCATCATGCGTCGTTTTTCCTTGTTTTTCTTCTCTTTTCCTTTATTTAAAAAAAAACATCCAGTCCGTTCCTTCACCATTTCCCACCACTGTGCTCGTGAGTCGTAAAAGTCCTGGAGGGTCTGCCATTTGGTGAACTGCTCCCTATATGAAATCACTATTTCCTCATCTTCCAATAGGGAGCAGTTCAGCTTCCACAGCCCTCCCCCTACTGTCAAACCCGTGGGAAGTGACAGAGTGCAAGACAGCATAAGGTGATCTGAAAAAAATAGAGGGGTCAATATAGCATCGGTTGGTTGACATTCACGTGTTAAAACATAGTCTATGCGAGAGGCTCTGGTTCCATCACCACTAAACCAGGTGAAGCCCTCCTCTCTTTGATGCATTGTTCTAAAACAGTCCACTAATTTAAAATCCTTAATTAAACCCTGCATTAAAACCGACGTTTTGTCAACCTTAAAAACATCTGCCCTCTTTCGATCCTTACATGTTAAAACACAGTTAAAATCCCCTGCCATAACGAAAGGGGCCCTGCCCAACATGTGGGGCTGCAGTTCTTCTAGTAACTCATGCCTGTCGTTTTTATCAGTAAAACCATACACATTAAGAACTTTAAAATTGCTGTCTAAAAAGGTCAAGTCTGCTAAAATAGCCCGCCCGTCCCTCACCACAGTGCTCCCCCTTACCACAATGTTTTTATTGTTTATTAAAATTGCCACGCCATCATTCTTATTTACATTGGATCCACTCCATATGGAGGGACCTGGCGTCCACATTTCCTCCCACTTATTGTAATTGGCTAACAAGGGCAAGGCACACTCTTGTAATAAAAATATGTCAGAGTTGAAAGTTCTTAACATTGATAAAATGCTCTGTACTCGTCTAGTCGACCTCACACTTCTCACATTTATGGTAGAGATTGTGAGTGCCATGAGCAGTATGGTTAAAAGCATGATTCCTAAAAATAAGATATACAGGCTACAGGTTTACATTAAAATCATAAAATCTCTTGTGACACTTGCTCCTCCTTGATACTAATCACACTGGGATTTGGAGGGCATGTGTCTATCGCCTGAGGGGCCGCAGAGAGGGTCTCTTGCGTTCCTTTTGGCGATGATGTTCTTAGCTCAATTTGCAAAAAGGACACTTCATTTGGGGATTCGTGAGGCCACATGCGGTCCAGATCTTCCTGAGCGGAACTCTCTGGTCGCTGTGCTGCTCTCTGCTTTTTCTCCTCCGCTTGAGTCAGAGGAGATCCCGCAGGCCTTTTTTGCAGCTGATTATTGGGGAGTGAAACATCAGTTTCACCCCCACTAGACTCTAAATCAATATCTGGGACTGTAATAAGTGAGGAAAAGCTTTCCTCACCTTCTTGCTAATCTTCTTCAACAACATTACCGTTTCCTTCTTCCATGATTGGCGCCGCCCCTTGGGCCGCCCCGTTTTCTTGAACAATCCCAGAAGTTGGCTGGGAGTTTGAATTTCCCGCCAACGTTTCTGGGACCGCCTCCTGCTCTCTTTTTTCTGGTGTGAGGTGTGTGTTTTGGGCGGCCATTTTTATTGCCTTGAGTGTGTTGGCAAAACTTCTTGGGCAATCTCTGTAGAGATGGTTATAGTCACCACACAGATTGCACCGCCTGCCATTGGTACATTCATCAAAACTGTGACCGATTTCTCTACACTTCCCACAAACAATCACTTTGCATGCTTCGGCTAGATGCCCAATTTTGCCACATTTTCTACACAATTTGGGCATCCCTTGGTAATGAATGTAGCCCCGGTTTTCTCCCAACACAATCATGGATGGCAGATGCCTCAGGCCCTGGTAGCCCTCGGCGTCCTCACATTGTTTAATGGGAATTCGCCAAGAGCAGTTCCAGATTCCATCCTCATCTACCACTATAATCGGCTGGCCTCGAACCTTGCAGTATCTACCCAGCCATACACAAATGTCTTCTCCAGTTACCGTTTCATTAAACATTCTAACAACCACAGATCTAAGTGAGTTATCAGAAAGTTTTTCCACATTAAACATGGAGAAATGGGTCTTAACGGAGTCAAAACGTTGCCAAAATCTCGTCAACAGGTCAGCGCTCTTAAAACTTAAATCAAAACCTTTGTTAAATGGCAGTGTCAATAAGCAGTTTATATCTTCCACAAAAAATTTTAACGTTTTTTGGACAAGCTTCCTAGAGAAGTCCAAACGGGACATCTCCAGGAGCTTTCTATCTATTTCGTTAAATAAAAACCGCACACTGTGGTGCCTCCGCACGCCGGCACGGGCAGCCGACATGGTGGAGGCACCTGCAGCAAACTAAAAAAATATACTTTAAAAAAGACAATAAATAAATAGATAAATAAATAACTTACCTTAAATTGAATTCTCGAATAAAATCCGCTGTTTTAAAAACCTGAAAAGGCGTAAAAATACACAACAGAAAAAGCAAATAAAGCACAATGTACCTCCCAAAGTTGATAGACTCCCAAAACAATAATTTGGGCGCCAAAGGACCTACAGGAGGCGATCGCAAAACAACCGTATGGCAAGACACGTGATCTTAGCCAAAAGGCCGAGAAGCGATGCCAGCTGGTCGCAGCTAGCGGGAAAGTTAGGGGAGGCACTGACTATTGGGGTGTGGGTGCACATGCGGCTGAAAGGTCCAAACGAACAAACAAATGTGTAAATGAAACAATAGACTCAATCAATTGACGGACGGACGGACAAACGAACAGAGAATGAATCAGGCTATATTTAAATACATGAACGAATGAAGGAACGAACGAACAGAAACGTACCTACAGATATATAAATACATAAGTCAGCGTGGCCTGGCCGAATTTCCATTGAAGATGCGTTCTATGGACTGAGGAGGAGGACATTAGACGTTTTTCCGTCTCACTTTGTATATATATATGTAAGGAACGAACGAACGACCAAAGAAACGTTTAAATAATTATTTCTTTATACACGTGTTTCATTATTTAAACAAATCAATTGCACAATTAGCAAACAAATCAAAAATATACAAACACAAACATACAAATCAAAAATATACAAACACAAACAAACAAATCAAAAATACAAACGAAAGAAATAAAACAAAAGAACGTGAGGAGAATTGGAGGGAGAATTTCCATTGAAGACGCGTTCTATAGGCTGATGAGGTGGACAGTAGACTTTTTCCCGTATCACTTTGTAGATATATATATATATATATATATATATATATATATACACACACAAGGGACGAACTAACGACCAAAGAAATGTTAAAATAATAATTTCTTTATACATTTGTTTCACTATTTAAACAAATCAATTGATAAATTAGCTAAAACATACCAACAAATCAAAAATACTAACGAAAGAAATCAAACAAAAAAACGTGGGGAGAATTGGAGGGAGAATTGAGCCGTCGCGCCTGCAAAGGAAACAAAGGACACGCCATGAGCTCATGCTCTACGGCGCGTTGTTCTTCGATTCAATTTCACCATGCCCTAAACAAATGTTGCGTGGCTTTCTTTAAATGACTTTGCTACAGGAAGAAATGCTTTTTTTTCCTAATCTGTGGCGAAAGTTTAGCTCTCAACGTTCGTTGTGAGTGCATGAATTCGTTCGCCAAAATGGCGGATGGCTGTTTTCGTTGCAAGCGAGCACTCTTTCGTTTCACACTGTCGTGCACTTCACGAAAGAAACGTTAGTTCCGTGCTTTGTAAGTGGGACAAACGAACACCACTGCAACAATATGAGATGCAAGTCTTTCTTCCTTGAACAAATGATCAGGGGAGAGCGCGAACGCAGTCCCCCACTACCAGAAATTATGCAGTCGAGATTCCCACGTTTGGGGAATTCGCAGAAGTCAACAAGAGCCGCAGTGCAATGGCCGAGCCTCGTCCTGGGTGAACCGCCTACGTGATCATGGTGTCTCCCCTGCCAGGTAAGTATGATTTGCTCCTTTCGGGCCAGAGTTCCCATACTTGCCTCCACAATGCACATCAACGTTTACCCCAAGCGCAACTGCAATTTCCAGTTGATCGCTCTCCGTTGGAAAGTGCACAAAGGCGACAGTCCACAAACGAATGGACTGCATTTCTCTCGCTGCACGATGTTAGCCAGGTGGCTAGCGTCTCTAATAGGAACTACTCTCTTAAACACACACTATTCGCACATGCAAAGCTACAAGCTACATAAACACACACAAACATGCACGAGTGTGCGTGCACAAAAACATTTACGTCAGCTTTCCGAAAAAGCAGATTAACTTCGGGTCTTCTAAATGCTTCTTTTCAATACACGATTTTGATCCCGAAAGGGAAGTGCACCGTTCCTGGAAACACTGCAATACCAGGTCGATGCGTGGAGTGGGCGGAGCAAGCTCCACTTCCAGCTCCGAGCTGCAAAAATCCATTTAATATATGGTCCCCAGATATGGGACGTATCAGATATTAAACTGATAAGAACAGATTTTTTCTTTCGAAAAGTTTTATTGATACAGATCACAGTAAAAAAACAGGCATACATTAGAAATATTGGCACTGTACACCCCATTTTCCTTCTTAAACCATTGCAGTCATAATACATAAATATTTATCTTTAAAACATTTTAAAAGTAAAAAAAAACGGAAGTAGGATGAAACCAAAAAAGAAAGAGCCAAAAAAACACCACGATAAAACCAAATGTCTTCCTTCGTCGTACAAGAACCGGCTGCGTTTTGACAACATTGCTGCCTTTCAGCTCCCCTGAACCCGCCCATAACCAAGCATTTTGGGTCCCAGAGGAGATCCTCTAAAACCAGGGCACCGCTGCTCCTCTCGAGTTGATGCTCTGAGAAGGAGCATCTACGGGCAATCAGGGGCCGTGGCTGAGGAGACCTTCCTGTGAAGCTCCAGCCCCCACGTCCGAATGGCTACGTATGGCGTACTCCTGCATCCGCGCTTTTGCCAGCCGCATTTTGGCCTGCATGGACACCTCTACGCGCTTCCCTACCAGCAGGTTTCTGGAGGTCCATATGACATCTTTAAAGCAGTTTATGGCTACCCAGAGGTTGGTGTGGGCGTCTGCTGGCATGCCCTCTTTGCTGATCTCACCTAAGACCATCTAGTAGCTATGGACCCCCCTTGCTGGCAGGCACGGGAATTGCAGGGGGCTGGCCATTGCCCACAGGTCCCTCACAGCACTGCACTCCCATAAAGCGTGCCTGACTGTCTCTGGCTGTCCGCACCCGTGCCGTGGACAGGTAGGGATCTTGCCCATTCCCCGGGCGTGCATCACGGCCCTGACCGGGAGGATCTCGTGGGCCGCCATCCATGCCAGGTCTTTGTGCTTGTTCTGGAGAGCTGAAAGGGCTGCGTTGTGCCAGATTTCCCTGGCTTTATCTGCACCCAGCCAGCGCACTGGGCACACTTGCTCCCGTTCCTGCATGACAGAGAGAATTTTTTTGTGATCTGTGAAAACATCCACACTTTCATTTTCTAAGTTAAAATGCTTTAAAAAAGTCTTTATAAAGAGGTAAGCTGGTGGTTGGTTAAAAGCTGTCGGTTTCGTCAAATCAGTAGGTACAATTTTCAATGTCCTTAAATACGACCCGATCCAAAATTTTGTCATTGCTGCAGTTTTACACCCTTTGGATTTGTTTGTGGCATATTTCAGGTGTAATGCAGTGTACAGTGCTCCTAAATATGAGTGGGGATCTGGTATGCCTTTTCCTCCGTTCTCCACGGCCCGTTTCATGATGTCTCTTTTGAGCCTCTCCCATTTGGATCCCCACACAAAGTAAAACATTGCACGATCGAGGGCTGCAAGAACAGACCTGGGGGGCATAAAAACAGAGCACAACAATAAAACCAAAGGTAAAATTACAGCTTTTATGATTAAAACTTTTCCTTCTAAAGTCAACTGTCTCAAATTCTATAATCCCAATCTTTGTCTTATTTTTCCTAAAACCTCCTGCCAATTTCCACTGCCTCCCCCATATCTGTCAAATTTAATACCTAAAATTTTTAAGTCAGTCGGTCTTACTGTGATGTCCAGTTTCGTTGTCTCTATGCTTTTCCAAGGGCCGAAAAACTGGGCTTGCGTCTTGACTCTATTGAGTTTGGCTCCTGAGGCCTTCCCAAACCATTCTGTCCGTTCCATTGTCCTTGTTATCGATAAAGTATCTTTGCATAGAATGTTTATATCGTCCATGTATAAAACAGTTTTAACTGTCATACCCCAGGTATGTCCAGTCCCCTAATCCATTGGTCCTTTCTCAAAACTTGTGCTAGCGGTTCAATGCATGCCACGTATAGGAGGGGAGATAAAGGACAGCCCTGACGGACACCGCAGTGTATATCAACTAGCTTTGAAAGGTTCCCGTTTACCATAATTCTACTGGTAATATCCCGATAAAGCAGGCCCACCCAAACTAAAAAACGCCCTTGAAAGCCCATTTTTTTCAGTACTTCAAACAAGTACTGATGCGAGACCCGATCGAATGCTTTTTCAAAATCTAAATTTAGGGCTATGAGTGGAATGTTTCTGTCTCTCGCATAACAGATAGTGTCTCTTATCAGCATGAGGCTGTCTGTGATCTTCCTCCCAGGGACAGCACAAGTCTGATCCGGGTGGATTAGATTTGGTAAAACCGTCGACATTCTGTTTGCTAAAAGTTTACTAAAAAGTTTATTGTCGAAATTTAAAAGGGTTATGGGACGCCAGTTTTTCAATTCCGTCTTGTCTTCCTTTTTAAATAAAAGTGTCACAATTCCTGTCCTAAAACTGTCGGGTAATCTGTCCAGATTTTCCAGGTCATTTAAAACCAATAAAAGGTCTTGTTTTAAAATGTCCCAAAAGGTCTTGTAAAACTCCATTGGTAGGCCATCCGCTCCTGGAGACTTTCCCTTTTTAAAATTTTCTACAGCTTTTTCCATTTCTGTTATAGTAAAATCTCTGATTAAATGAGCATCTTCCTTTATTGTTTTGGTTATGTACGTTTGAACTTCTTTTGAAACCGCTTTGTCTATGTCTTTCTTTTCATACAGCTTTCCATAAAAACACTCTATTGTTTTTAAAATGTCCTTGGTATCTGTCATCATTTCTACAGCTTCGTTTCTTAATTTTTCCAACGTTTTCTTTTTGCCACAAATTTTTTTTAAAAAGTACCTAGTACATTTTTCATCTTCCTCCAATTTTTGTTCCTTACATCTCATTATAATCCCTTTGCTGTTTTCTTCTTGTAGCCTCGACATTTCCTTTTTAACTTCCTCCATTTCCTCCTTAAAATCCAATCCTAAATTAAACAGATTAAAATATCTCTGCAGTCTCTTTTGCAATCCCACCATGCGTCTTCTTTCTTTTTCTTTTTTTCTTTTCCCTGTCTGTCTGAAGTATGCCTGTGTCTTTCCCTTCACCATTTCCCACCACTGTGCTTGTGAGTCGTATGAGTCTTGTAGGGTCTGCCACTGGCTATACTGCTCTCTGTATTCTCTGACTATCTCCTCCTCTTGTAACAGAGAGCAGTTTAGCTTCCACAGCCCTCTTCCTAGAGTCACACCCGAAGGAAGTGACAGTGTGCAAGATAACATTAGGTGATCTGAGAAAAATATGGGGGTTAATCTAGCATCTGTGGGCGGGCAATCTCTGGTAAAAATATAATCTATCCGAGAGGCTTTGGTGCCATCACCACTAAACCAGGTGAACCCCTCCTCTCTAGGATGCATTTGTTTAAAACAGTCCTTTAAATTAAAATCTTTTACCAAATTTTGCAATAAAAGTGATGTTTTGTCTTCCTTGTAATCATCTCCTGCCTAAAACACAATTAAAATCTCCCGCTAAAATTAAAGGCTCTCTTCCCAGCAGGTGGGATTGCAAGTTTCCTAAAAGCTCATACCTTTCGTTTTTTCCAGTAAAACCATAAGTATTTAAAATGTTAAAACACCGGTCTAAAAACGTCAGTTTAGCTAAAAGTGCCCGTCCTTCTTTCACCACAGTGTTACCCTTCACCATAATATAAGGGTTGTTAATTAAAATGGCCACTCCATCATTTTTATTGTAATTTGAGCCACTCCATATGGATGGTCCCCTTGTCCACAGTTCCTCCCACTTTGTATATGTCTTGCTAAAAGGTAAAGCACATTCTTGTAATATAAAAACATCTGACTTAAAAGTTTCTAGAAGGGATAAAACATTTTTTGCTCTCAGGGTGGATCTCACACTCCTAACATTGATGGTTGAAATTGTGAGTGTCATGAGCAAAAAGGTATGATGCTTTGAAAGTCATAAGAAAAAAGAGACTAAGTAGAGAGACTTTACATAGCTAAAAACCGGATCATTTTTATAAAACCACAATTTCTTGTGAAACAAGTTCTTCCTTTATTTCTATTGTAGAGAAACCCGGAGGTTGAACTCGTTTTCCCCCAGAGATGTCATGGTCTGCTCTGGGGGTGGATGATTTTAGCTCAATTGATAAAAAGGAAATTTCATTTGCCGAATTGTTCGGGAATATTCTGTTTAGGTCCCCCGATGAGGAGGACTCTGCAGCTGGTTCCACCTTATCTCTTTTTTCTTTTTCCATACCTGAAGGGGGTTGAAAAGCCCTTTTCCTTTTTAACTGAGCACTAGGAAGTTTGTCAATGAATTCCTCCCCTTCTACATTGCCTTGACTTACTTGCGTTTCTTGTTCTCTGTCACTTTTTCCGGTTTCACCTACCTCTACTTGTTCAGTTTCACCTACCTCTACATCTCTGTCTTGATCCGTTCCTGGATTTCCTGGGCAAGGCTCCGCCTCTTCATCTCTTTGTTCTCTGCTCTGCTTCTCTTAAAATTTCTAGCTCCGCCCCCTCGTTAAACGTCTGTCTCGCTGTGTTCATAAATTTCTGTAATTTAAATGTGTTGGCAAAAGACCTTGGGCAGTCTCTGTAGAGATGATTTGTATCTCCACAGAGGTTGCACTTTCTGCCATTGGTACACTCTTCAAATGAGTGACCAATTTCTCTATGGCGGATGGCTGTTTTCGTTGCAAGCGAGCACTCTTTCGTTTCACACTGTCGTGCACTTCACGAAAGAAACGTTAGTTCCGTGCTTTGTAAGTGGGACAAACGAACACCACTGCAACAATATGAGATGCAAGTCTTTCTTCCTTGAACAAATGATCAGGGGAGAGCGCAAACGCAGTCCCCCACTACCAGAAATTATGCAGTCGAGATTCCCACATTTGGGGAATTCGCAGAAGTCAACAAGAGCCGCAGTGCAATGGCCGAGCCTCGTCCTGGGTGAACCGCCTTCGTGATCATGATGTCTCCCCTGCCAGGTAAGTATGATTTGCTCCTTTCGGGCCAGAGTTCCCATACTTGCCTCTGCAATGCACATCAACGTTTACCCCAAGCGCAACTGCAATTTCCAGTTGATCGCTCTCCGTTGGAAAGCGCACAAAGGCGACAGTCCACAAACGAATGGACTGCATTTCTCTCGCTGCACGATGTTAGCCAGGTGGCTAGCGTCTCTAATAGGAACTACTCTCTTAAACACACACTATTCGCACATGCAAAGCTACAAGCTACATAAACACACACAAACATGCACGAGTGTGCGTGCACAAAAATATTTACGTCAGTTTTCCCGAAAAAGCAGATTAACTTCGGGTCTTCTAAATGCTTCTTTTCAATACACGATTTTGATCCCGAAAGGGAAGTGCACCGTTCCTGGAAACACTGCAATACCAGGTCGATGCGTGGAGTGGGCAGAGCAAGCTCCACTTCCAGCTCCGAGCTGCAAAAATCCATTTAATGTATGGTCCCCAGATAGGGGACGTATCAGATATTAAACTGATAAGAGCAGATTTTTTTCTTTCGAAAAGTTTTATTGTCATAGTTACATTCTTATTTACATATCTTTTCTTTTAAAATGCATTTAAAAAAATAAAACAAAAATCAAATAAAACCATGTATATTTTTAAGTGGTGCAACCGAAAACAAAAACAACCAGGAAAAAATAATAAAACCATAATTGTGACTAAGAAACCCATGTTTCACTCCTCGAAAAGGTTTAAAGGGTATAAACACAACCCATAAAATCAACACTATAAAAAAAACCAAAGTCTCTTGTCATTTGTTGTACAGAACCGGGTGAGTCCCTATTTAAAAAGTCCCATACACCGCTCTGCAGTACAGGCCGCGCTCTTTCTTTTTTTGGGGCCTAGCGGAAATTCTCTCCCTCCAGCCCGCTGGCCCGCTGTTCCCGTAGCCAAAGGTGGTGAGGGTGCATCTACGGGCAGCCAGGTGCGGGGGCAAAGCAAGGACCCTAAGCGTGACCCCAACCCCCTCCTCTGAATGACAAAGCCCGGCACCCCTGCAGCTTAGATGTGATCATCTGCCCGCAAGCATGGAGGGGCACCGTAACCTGTTTCCCCACCAGCAGGTTTCTGGTGGTCCAGATGACTTCCTTTATGATGTTCAGGGTGATCCAGAGCGAGGCGAATTGTTGTGACGTCAAAACTCTCAAGCTCCGGCCCACCCCGTGGATGGCGAGCTTGTAGTCCATCTGGACCCCACCCGCTGGCAGGCTCGGGAAAACTAGGGGGCCAGTTAAGGTCCACAGGTCCTGCACGATGCCGCAATCCCCGAGGAGATGTCTCACCGTCTCCGGGGCATTACACCCCGGGTGTGGGCAGATCGAGTTCCTGGCCATTCCTCTGGAATGCATAACCGCCCTGACTGGGAGAATTTCGTGGGCCGCCATCCATGCCAGGTCTTTTTGTCTGTTCTGCAGAGCGGGGTGGGCGGCGTTCCTCCAAACTTGTATGACCTCCCTTGTTGTGAGGCCTGGTACTGGGCTCACGAGTTCCCGGTCCTGCACAAGGGAGATTAGAGACTTGTGGTTAGTTAAAACAGTGACATCTTCCTTCTCTAAAACATGTTTTTTTAAGAACTTTTTAATAAAGGTATATTCCTTAGGCAGTTTAAAAGCCACTGGGGTTCTTAAATCACATTTTAAAATCTGGAGATATCGTAGGTAAGAACCCATCCAGAACCGAGCCATGGCCACCGTCTTGTTGTCTCTGGATGGGGTTACAGCGTATCTGATGTGCAGGGCGACAAAATTACTTCCTAAAAACAGGTGGGGATCCGGGAGGCCTTTTCCTCCGTTTTCTGGCCTATTCTTCACAACCTCTCTTTTGAGCCTTTCCCACTTGGACCCCCACGAGAAGTAAAACACTGCCCTCTCCAGATTTAAAATAAAGTTCCCCAGGGGACTAAAAACAGAACACACAAGTAAAAGTAAGGTTAGAATAACAGCTTTAAAGATTAAAACTTTGTCCTCAATCGTCAGCTGTCTCATTCCCCAAAACCCCAGTCTTTGCTTAACTTTCCCTAGAAGGTCAGTCCAATTTTCCCTTCCACCTCCCTCTTTGTCAAATTTAACCCCTAAAATTTTAAGATCAGTTTCTTTAAAATCCAGGTCCAGTCC
Organism: Barbatula barbatula; assembly: GCF_947034865.1. Taxonomy (NCBI): domain Eukaryota; kingdom Metazoa; phylum Chordata; class Actinopteri; order Cypriniformes; family Nemacheilidae; genus Barbatula; species Barbatula barbatula. Next base: position 26,192,361 of record NC_136764.1, read on the forward strand.
CTCTGTTTTCACGTCCCCCCACGGCCCAAAAAGCAGGGCATCAGACTTGTTCCTATTTAGTTTGGCGCCCGAGGCACGACCATACCAGTCAGTGAGGTCCATAGCTCGTTGTATTGATAAAGTGTCTGTGGTAAAAAGGGTCACGTCATCCATGTATAAAACACTCGTTGCTGTTAGTCCGGCAGTCCCAGGCACGTTTAGTCCATTGATCCGTTTGTCCCTTCTCAAGATCTGTGCCAGTGGCTCAATACAAACCACATATAGGAGTGCAGATAAGGGACACCCCTGACGGACGCCGCTGCGTATGTTTATCGCTTTGCATAAATGCCCATTAACCAAAATTCTGCTGACTATGCCATTATACAGCAGTCTCACCCAAGCTATGAACCTCCCTGGAAATCCCATTTTGGCCAACACCAGAAACAGGTATTGGTGCGTGACACGGTCAAAAGCTTTTTCAAAATATAAATTTACTACTGCTAACCGAATGTTTCTGTCTCTCGCATAACAGATGACGTCTCTAATCAGCACTAGGCTGTCCGTGATCTTTCTCCCAGGCACAGCACAATCTTGATCCGGGTGGATCACGTCCTCTAGGACAGTCGACATGCGTGTTGCTAAAACCTTGCTAAAAAGCTTAAGATCAACATTTAAAAGTGTGATTGGACTCCAATTCCTCAGGTCAGTCCTGTCTCCTTTTTTATGAAGCAGTGAAACTATCCCTAATCTAAAACTGTCGGGGAGTCTGTCCATGTTCTCTAACAGTCAGTAGTTCGTTTGCTAAAACGTCCCAGAAAGTCAAGTAAAACTCTAGGGGGAGTCCGTCCATTCCTGGGGACTTTCCCCGTTTAAATTTTTTTAGAGCTTTTTGGATTTCTAAAATATTAAGATCTTGGGATAAAAGCAGGTTTTCACTACTTACTTTTTCCTCTAAAAATGATATAACTTCCTTTAAAACATCATGCTCTATTTCCTTTTCTTCATACAAATTTTCATAAAACTGTGTCACTTCCTTTAGAATCTCATCTGTTGTGTGCACCTCTTTATCACCGTTCTTTAGGGATGTAATCATTCCTCCTTTTGTTATTATTTTCTTAAAGAAAAATCTAGTGCACTTCTCTCCTCCTTCCATATCTTTTTCTCTACTTCTTAGGATTATACCTTTGCTTAAAATAGACATTTCTCTTTTTACATCTTTTATCTCTTCATTAAAATCAAAGCCTTTGTTCAGAAGATTAAAATATCTCTGTAGTCGTTTTTGTAGCCCCAACATGCGTTGTTTTTCTTTTCTCTTTTTCTCCTTCCCCTCCTTCTTAAAAAAAAGCAGTTCTGTCTTTTACCATCTCCCACCACTGTGCTCTTGAATCATAAAAGTCTTGGAGGGTCTGCCATTGACTGAACTGCTCTCTGTATCTCTTGGTTATTTCCTCCTCTTCTAGGAGGGAGCAGTTCAGCTTCCACATCCCTCCTCCCTCTATCACATCCGTGGGGAGTGAAAGGGTGCAGGACAGCATCATGTGATCAGAGAAGAAAACAGGGATCAATCTAGCATCGGTTGGCGGGCAGTCTCTTGTAAATTCGAGAGGCTCTGGTACCATCACCACTGAACCAGGTGAAGCCCTCCTCTCTTTGATGCATCATCTTAAAACAGTCGACTAATTTAAAATCCCTTACAATGCCCTGTAGTAGAACCGATGTTTTATCAACCTTAAAATCATCCCCTGCTCCTTTCCTGTCCTTTCGGTTTAAAACACAATTAGAATCCCCTGCCACCACAAGTGGAGCCTTACCTAGCATGTGGGGCTGCAGGTCTTCCAAGAATTCATACCGATCATTTTTCCCAGAAAACCCATACACATTTAGAATGTTAAAATCCCTACCTAAAACAGTCATCTTTGCTAAAATACCCCTTCCGTCTTTCACCACTGTGCTCCCCTTAACCAAGACTTGAGGGTTTCGGATTAAAATGGCAACTCCATCATTTCTGTTATCATTGGAGCCACTCCATATGGAGGGCCCCCCCAGCTAGCAAAAAATATCGGCAAGACTTCTTTTTGCCGCCAGCCCTAAGCTGTCGGCTATAGGTGCGTCTCGCTGGCGGGGATGAAACGTTTGCCGCCGAATACGTCACTCCCATTTCTTGCGAGATGCCGCCGGCATGCATTCATTTTCTCTGGCGGTTGCCTCCGTCTATTGGACTGTGGCGGGCTGGCGGCAAGCCGCTTTGAAATTTTCTCAAAATCGACCATGTGCAGGAGCTAGAGTAAAACTGACAGCATTTTAACTACCTTTCACACTTAAAGTGGTTATAAAATCATAATAGCCTAGATGTTAATTATATCCAACAGGCTATAGTTGTTTTGCTCCAAAGTCAGTAGGGTTTATAACAGATTCTTGACTATGATTCCATTAAAGTAAGGTTTAGAAAATGACATTTAAATTACTTTGAAACTCTGAAGCGAGTACAGTAATATATGTAAAATATATCGAATTATTTTATGCACTTAGGTGAACATTTTTACATTTCTTTGATTTATGCACTGACTGGAAATGTCGTTTATGTCTCATTTTTTTCCGACCTCGATTTTTAATGTATTTGACCTTTAACAGTGTAAGGGATTAATTTGCAATTGCGACCTGTACAAATTAATTGTTAAGAAAGTTAAAGCACATACAACGAAGTACCTCCACCGGTCGAAAGGGGCAGCAGACGAAGTTACCGGTTACATTTCTCTGTCTGTGTTGCTTGTGTGCAAATCCTGGAAGGTTTTGCACACAAGCAAAACTCGTCACACGTTTTTGTTTGAAAAGAGGATCAAGATACAGATTTCAGATAATAGTCATCGACTACGATCGTTTAAGTAAGTACATGTTCATTTTGTACGTTGTTTTTGTTTATCTTTATAAAAACTCTAGTCATCTTTGTTCTTGCCTAACTAGTCGAGCTAAATTAGCGTTGTTTATAAAGTTGTCGCTATAACTATTAACTTTCTGAAATAGCTACTTGGTTTCTTCCAGGCGTTGAGTTTTTTTTCTGTTACAAAAGTAACGATGTCTATATTATTTTGTTTGTATGAACAAGTATGCTTTTAATCCACTAGCTAAAGTTGCTAGCAAGTGTTAGCTAACACATGCGGTTTTGCCTTTGTTACAGTACACATTGAGGTTTAGCAATGTTGTTAGTAAGAATACGTTTGCTGTATGCTGTTATTCCAGTAGCTAATGTGTCTAGCAAGTGTTAGCTGACACGTGCTGTTTTGCCTTTGTTACAGTACACACTGAGGTTAAGCAATGTTGTTAGTAAAACTTAATTTGCTGTATGCTGCTAATCCTGTATCTAAAATGGCATTAACAATGTGGTTTTGTTCACGGTTTCTTTCAGATAACTTGACCAGAGCATAACCTGTTATGGGTGAAAACGCTGGAGGTATGTAATACCTTGTGCTAAACTTAAGTCCAATTCATTAAATGTATGCTATAACTTCAAACATATTTTTACATGTCAATGATTATCAATAGGAGAAAGTCATCGCTCTGTTATAGGCCCCTTTCCCCTGGCATCTCGTGTACAGCATGAAGTTTTCAGCTACGAAGGTATATTGTAGGCCTCTGTCTTAGTGTGTATATTAAAAATAGTGCCTTAAGTTGTTGTTTAAAAAAAATATATATGTGTAGATTTTCACAGACTCCAGAATGAGAACCAAGCCCTGAGGGAGGAGAACCAAGCCCGGGGGATGCACAAGCAGGTGAGAACATGCACTCTTTCTTAAATTTAACTTTTTTTGTCTGTGATGTAGGTCCAAAATTGTCATATGCCTTTCATTTCGTAGCTTCGGATGACAGCGGCTCGCTTCAAGAGCAGGTGAAGCAAGTTGGGACAATGCTGAAGACGTTTGCTAGCACTGGGCAATCAGGTACAACTCGCAAACAACGCCTGTGGTTGTTGATTTAATTCCCATTGGAGCCACCTGTTCATGTTGTAGACCTAGATATAAATGTCATAGTTCAGTAGTTGATGAACTAGGACTGACTACTTTATTATTTTATTCTGGGAACCCCTGTAGGTGCAGATCAGACCCTAATGCTGCGACGTCTTGTATAGTTTGGTGATGTTGTGCGTAGCATGGACAACAAAATGGACACTATGCTGCAACATTTCAGTGCCAATGTGTCTGTTGGAGAGATATCCCTGCCAGGGTATGTGTAACTCCCCCTAGACACCCAGGAAGATTTTGGTGTTGCTTGACAACACTTTGAGGCAGGATAAAGAGCTCCAGGAACGACTGGTAAGTTTGCTAATTTCGCTGTAGGGTAATCTAAAAAGTAAAATTAAGATTGTACACTGCCTGTCACATATTTATGTATGAGAAACTTCAGAGAAATTTAATTTGTAACACTTTAATTTTCAGCTTCGGTTTTTGGCAATCAAATGTGGGAGGGACCTAAAGACAACCGTGTGGCGAATGCTTCAGAGTATCTTCTCTAATCACCTTTCCATTAATACAACCTGGACCGGTGTAGAGAATAAAACATGTTTTAGAGACCTGTTCCTGAAGACCATTGTACCTTACTATCCTTTTGTTAGAAATTACTTGTAAATATGATGTTATACCTCAAATTATTTGGTGCCAAATATCCTCATTACTTGATATAATGTTTACTGGTGGCCTAATTATTTTCATCCCAGAGCTGACCTCTTTAAATTAACAATTATTGTAAGTGTTCTAATTTGACTGTAATGTTTTTTTACCAACATTGTTTTTGTAAACCTGCATGTTCTTTAGTACTTTATTTTAATTTTCAGTTATTTACATTTCAGTGCTCTACACAGTTACTGTACTTTGAAATATGGAATTAAAACGCTAAATGGGAAATTGACTGGTTTGATGATTCATTCTTTATAAAATGCACGCTAGAAATATATATGTATTATATATATATATATATATATACACAATAAGCGGCGGCAAAACGCACGAAAATAGCCGACGGGCCGTGGAAGAGCCGCCTGCAATATAACGGCGGCTGAACGGCGGTTGGCCCGCGGCCCATCCGCGGAACGAAGGCGGTAGAACGCCGGCTGCCGCATTTAAATAGCGGCTGCCGCCGGCGGGGCGCCGTCAGACGCCTTTGCATTTACGCCTTTCTGACGCTTCTACTGCCGCCGGAGGACCGCCGGTGGGCCGCCGACTCATTGCTATCTGGGCCGGAGTCCATAGCTTTTCCCATTCTTTATAATGCTTCTGAAAAGGCAGAGCACACTCTTGCAATAAAATGACATCTGTATTCAAATCTTTTAGATAAGATAAAACACTCTGTGCTCTCAAAGTGGACCTCACACTTCTCACATTTATGGTAAGGATGGTGAGTGCCATGAGCAGTATGGTAAAAAAGTTATGACAGGTTGGCATAGAATACTTTTAAAATGACATTTAAAAGGCTACAGATATACTTAAAATCATAAAATTTCACGTGATACTTGCTCCTCCTTTATCTCCACAAGGCTGAGATCAGGAGGGCGAACATTACTTGTTTGAGGAGCTGCAGAGGGAGCCTCATGCAGCTCCTTTGGTGATGATGCTTTAAGCTTAATGTTCAGAAAAGACACCTCATTTGGGGACTCCTGGGGCCATATGCGGTCTGGATCTTCCGCTGATGTACTCTCTGAATGTCGTGTACCTCTCAGCTTTTTGTCTGTTTTAGACAACGGAGATCCCGCGGGTCTTTTCTGCACTTGAGCATTTGGGAGTGAGCACTCTGTTTCACTCCCACTGATCTCAGCACTTACCTCCGATACAGTGATAAGGGAAGTAGTCATTTCCTCCGATTCGTTCTCTTTATCGTGTTCTTTCACTTCCTGTTCAGTTAAAAACTTTGGCTCCGCCCCTTCGGCCACCTCCCTTCCTTCCTCTTGACCAAACCCTGGGGTTGGTTGGGGTTTTGAAATTCCCGCCAACACCTCAGGGACCGCCTCCTCTCTTTGTTCTTTTTTTTGTTCGGTTTGTGGGGCGGCCATTTTGTGAGCTTTTAATTTGTTGGCAAAACTTTTGGGGCAGACTCTGTAGAGGTGGTTGCTATCGCCACAGAGATTGCACATTCTGCCATTTGTACATTCCTCAAAGGTATGACCAATTTCTCTGCACTTCCCACACACTATTTCTTGGCAGGCCTCAGCTAGGTGTCCCAGTTTCCCACACTTTCGACACAACTTTGGCATACCTTGGTAACGGATGTAGCCTCGGTTTTCGCCCAGCACAATCATTGAGGGCAGTTGTTTCAGGCCCTGATAACTGTTGACGTCTTCCCATTGTTTGATGGGGATTCGCCAGCAGCAGTCCCAGATACCGTCATCATCCACTACTTTGACTGGTTGGCTTCTAACCGTGCAAAATATACCCAGCCAAACACAAATGTCTTCTGCGTTTACAGTTTCATTGAACAGTCTAACAATTACCGTTTTAAGTGAATTGTCAGAAAGTTTCTCAACGGTAAACATCGAGAACTGGGTTTTACAAATCTCAAACCTGTGCCAGAAAGTGTGTAACAGGAAAGCACTAGCAAAACTTACGTCAAAACCTTTGTTCTGCGGCAGCATCATCAAACAGTTTAAATCAGTGGGATGAAACCCGAGGGTTTTCTGGATCAGCTTTCTGGAGAAGTCAAGACTTGACATTCCTAGAAGCTTTCCATCCATCTCTTTAAAAAGCAAACGCACACTGTGGTGCCTACGCACGCCGGCACGGGCAGCCGACATGGTGGAGGCACCTACAGTACACTAAAGTTAAACTTTTAAAAAGGACAATAAATAAGTGAATCAATAAATAAATAGATAGCTTACCTTAAAATGAATTCGCCAATAGAATCCGCTGTTTTAAAACCTGAAAACCACGAAAAACACAATAGACGTAAAAAATACACACAGAAAAAAGCAAATAAAGCACAATGTACCTCCCGAAGTTGATAGACTCCCAAAACAATAATTTGAGCGCCAAGAGACCTACAGGAGGCGATCGCAAAACAACCGTATGGCAAGACACGTGATCTTAGCCAAAAGGCCGAGAAGCGATGCCAGCTGGTCGCAGCTAGCTGGAAAGGCAGGGGAGGCACTGACTATCGGGGTGTGGGTGCACATGCGGCTAAAAGGTCCGAACGAACAAACAAATGTGTAAATGAAACAATAGACTCAATCAATTGACGGACGGACGAACAGAGAATGAATTAGGCTATATTTAAATACATGAACGAATGAAGGAACGAACAGAAACGTACCTACAGATATATAAATACATAAAAGTCAGCGTGGCCTGGACGAATTTCCATTGAAGATGCGTTCTATGGACTGATGAGGCGGACATTAGACGTGTTTCCGTCTCACTTTGTATATATATATATATATAAGGAACGAACGGACGACCAAAGAAACTTTAAATAATTATTTCTTTATACACGTGTTTCATTATTTAAACAAATCAATTGCACAATTAGCAAACAAATCGAAAATATACAAACACAAACAAACAAATCAAAAATACAAACGAAAGAAATAAAACAAAAGAACGTGGGGATAATTGGAGGGAGAATTTCCATTGAAGACGCGTTCTATAGGCTGATGAGGCGCACAGTAGACTTTTTCCGTCTCACTTTGTAGATATATATATATATATAAGGAACGAACGGACGACCAAAGAAACTTTAAATAATTATTTCTTTATACACGTGTTTCATTATTTAAACAAATCAATTGCACAATTAGCAAACAAATCAAAAATATACAAACACAAACAAACAAATTAAAAATACAAACGAAAGAAATAAAACAAAAGAACGTGGGGAGAATTGGAGGGAGAATTGAGCCGTCCAGAATTTCCATTGAAGATGCATTCTTTTGGCTGATGACGCGGACAGTAGACTTTTTTCCGTCTCACTTTGTATATACAAGGGACGAACGAACGACCAAAGAAATGTTAAAATAATAATTTCTTTATACATTTGTTTCACTATTTAAACAAATCAATTGATAAATTAGCTACAACATATACAAACACAACAAACAAATCAAAAATACTAACGAAAGAAATCAAACAAAAGAACTTGGGGAGAATTGGAGGGAGAATTGAGCCGTCGCGCCAGCAAAGGAAACAAAGGACACGCCACGAGCTCATGCTCTACGGCGCATTGTTCTTCGATTCAATTTAACCATGCCCTAAACAAATGCGTGTCTTTCTTCAAATGACTTTGCTACAGGAAGAAATGCTTTTTTTCCTAATCTGTGGCGAAAGTTTAGCTCTCAACGTTCGTCGTCAGTGCATGAATTCGTTCGCCAAAATGGCGGATGGCTGTTTTCGTTGCAAGCGAGCACTCTTTCGTTTCACACTGTCGTGCACTTCACGAAAGAAACGTTAGTTCCGTGCTTTGTAAATGGGACAAACGAACACCACTGCAACAATATGAGACGCAAGTCTTTCTTCCTTGAACAAATGATCAGGGCAGAGCGCGAACGCAGTCCCCCACTACCAGAAATTATGCAGTCAAGATTCCCACATTTGGGGAATTCGCAGAAGTCAACAAGAGCCGCAGTGCAATGGCCGAGCCTCGTCCTTCGTGATCATGGTGTCTCCCCTGCCAGGTAAGTATGATTTGCTCTTTTTCGGGCCAGAGTTCACATACTTTCCTCCGCAATGCACATCAACGTTTACCCCAAGCGCAACTGGAATTTCCAGTTGATCGCTCTCCGTTGGAAAGCGCACAAAGGCGACAGTCCACAAACAATTGGACCACATTTTTCTCACTGCACGATGTTAGCCAGGTGGCTAGCGTCTCTAATAGGAACTACTCTCTTAAACACACACTATCCGCATATGCAAAGCTATAAGCTACATAAACACACACAAACATATACGAGTGTGCGTGCACACACATTTACACGATTTTGATCCCGAAAGGGAAGTGCACCGTTCCTGGAAACACTGCAATACCAGGTCGATGCGTGGAGTGGGCGGAGCAAGCCCCACTTCCAGCTCCGCGCTTCAAAAATCCATTTAATATATAGTCCCCAGATAGGGGACGTATCAGATATTAAACTGATAAGAACATATTTTTTTCTTTCGAAAAAAGTTTTATTGTCATCATTTCACCTCTTAATCACATGACTTCTTTTGGTACATCAAATATACTTTTTACATAAAAAAAAGCCATTTAAGAATAAAATCGTGGAAAAAAGGTATATTAGCATCAAATAAATAGTAATAATGATAGACATAAAAACCCTCTTAAAAATAAAACCCTGTTAAAAACTCCCCTTACTTGTATAAAAGTATAATGCAAGATCAACCAGAAGACAGTTCTTAAAACACACAATTCTAAAAAACCACTGTCTCTTGTCGTCTGTTGTTCAGAACCGGGGAGAGTCCTTAACAATATGGCCATCAAGCTGCTCCGCAGTACAAACCAATTTCCTTTTGTTTCTGGCTCCCAGCGGAAAAAACCCTCCCTCCGGCCCGCTGTTCCTGTAGCCGATGGTGGTGAAGGTGCATCTACGGGCTGCCAGGTGCGGGGGTAAAGCCGGGACCCTGAGCGTGACCCCAGCCCCCTCCTCCAAATGACAAAGCCCGGTGCCCCTGCAGCTTAGATGTCACCATCTGCTCGCAGGCGTGGAGGGGCACCGTAACCTGTTTCCCTACCAGCAGGTTTCTGGTGGTCCAGAGGACTTCCTTTATGATATTTGGGGTGAGCCAGAGTGAGGTGAATTGTTGTGAGGTCAAAGCTCTCAAGCTCCGACCCACCCCGTAGATGGCATGGGAAAACTAGGGGGCCAGTTAAGGTCCACAGGTCCCACGCAGTGCCACACTCCCAGAGGAGGTGTCGTACTGTCTCCGGGGCATTACACCCCGGACGTGGACAGATGGGATTTTTGGCCATTCCTCTGGAGTGCATGACCGCCCTGGCTGGGAGGATTTCATGAGCCGCCATCCACGTCAGGTCCTTGAGCCTGTTCTGCAGAGCGGGATGGGCAGCGTTCCTCCAAACTTGTTTGGCCTCACAAAGTGTGAGGCCTGGAACTGGACTCACTGGTTCCCGGTCCTGCACAAGAGAGACAAGAGATTTGTGATTAGTTAAAACCGTGACTTCTTGGTTCTCCAAGCTGTATTTCTTTAAAAACTTCTTAATAAAACTATACTCTTTAGGCAGATTAAAAGACACTGGGGTTCTAAGATCAACAGTTAAAATCTTTAGAGTGCGCAAGTACGACCCCATCCAGAACCTAGCCATTGCCGCAGTCTTATTGTTGCTGGATGGGGTTGTGGCATACTTGATGTGGAGGGCGGTGAATTTGCTCCCTAAAAACAAATGGGGGTCTGGGAGTCCTTTTCCTCCATTCGCGCTTCTTTTCTTAATCACTTCTCGACGTATTCACTCCCATTTGGACCCCCAGAAGAAATAAAACCCTGCCCGTTCCAACGCCAAAAGAAAGAGCCTTGAGGGGCTAAAAACAGAGCACAATAATAAAAGCAAGGGTAAAATCACAGCTTTGTAAATTAAAATCTAACCCTCTAAAGTCATTGTCCTCAGTCCCCAGAACCCCTGTCGTTTTCTAACTTTCCATAACGTGTCTGTCCAATTGCTTTGTCCACCCCCCTCCCTGTCAAACTTTACCCCTAAAACCTTCAAATCTGTTTCCTTTACAGTCACATCAAGTCCTGCCATGTCTGCACGTCCCCACGGTCCGAAGAGCTGGGCCTCAGACTTGCTCCTGTTTACCTTTGAGCCTGAGGCCTGTCCATAGAAGTCTGTCAGTTGCAAAGCTCTTCGGACCGATAAAAGGTCAGTGGTTAAAATTGTGATGTCATCCATATATAAAACACATTTCAAGGTAAGTCCATTTGTCCCGGGTAAGTTTAGTCCTTTGATCCATTGGTCTCTTCTCAAGAGCTGTGCCAGTGGCTCAATACAAGCCACATACAGGAGAGGAGATATCGGACACCCCTGGCGGACTCCACTGCTGATTTTTACCGCATTTGTTGTGTGCCCATTTACAAGAATTTTGTTGGTTATGTCTTTGTACAGCAAGCCCACCCACGCTAAGAACCTCCCTGGGAACCCCATTTTTTGCAGTACCTGAAACATGTACTGGTGCGAGACCAAATCGAAAGCTTTTTCAAAATCTAAATTTAGGACTACGAGCCTCATGTTTCTGTCCCTCGCATAACAGATGGCTTCCCTCACCAGCACTAGGCTGTCCGTGATCTTTCTCCCGGGCACAGCACAGGCTTGATCCGGGTGGATTAGATCTTCTAAAACCGTCGACATCCGTGTAGATAAAAGTTTACTAAAAAGTTTGCAGTCAAAATTTAAAAGGGTGATTGGTCGCCATGTTTTTAAGTCAGTCTTGTCTCCTTTTTTGTGTAACAGTGAGACTATCCCTTCTGTAAAACTGTCTGCTAGTCTGTCAAGTTTGTCAAAATCTTTAAAAGTGTTTAACAATTCGGGTGCTAAAACGTCCCAAAATTTTACATAAAATTCGAGGGGAAGTCCATCACTTCCTGAGGACTTCCCAGTTTTAAAACCTTTAATACATTTTGTCAGTTCTAAAAAGGTAAAATATTGGGTTAAAAAAGCACATCCTTTATCAATCTCATTCTCTAAAAAGTTTAACATTTCCTTCATGACGCTACCTGTTACCTCCTTTTCACTGTATAATTCTTTAATAAAAAGTTCCCACTTCATTTAAAATTCCCGCTGTGTTGTTGGCCTCCCTCCCTCCCATGTTTAATTTAGTAATTGCACTTCCCTTTGTTACAATCTTTTTTAAAAATAGCGTGTGCATTTTTCCCCTTCTTCCAACTCGCTCTCTTTACTTCTTAAAATCACTCCTACGTTCCGTTCTTTCTCTAAAAGCAACATTTCTCTTTTAACTTCTTTGATTTCCTCATTGTATTCAAAACCATTGTTTAACAAATTAAAATACCTCTGTAGTCGTTTTTGAAGCCCCAACATGCGTCGCTTCTCTGTATACTTTTTCTGTATCCCTTTCTTTCTAAAAAAGTGTCCGGTCCGGTGCTTCACCATCTCCCACCACTGTGCTCGTGAATTAAAAAAATCTTGGAGGGTCTGCCATTGGCTGAATTGCTCCCTGTATTCTCCAGCTATCTCCTCATCCTGCAACAGGGAGCAATTCAGCTTCCAGATCCCTCCTCCTACGGTCACTCCTGTGGTGAAAGGGAAGCTGAAGGAAAGTATTGCGTGATCAGTAAAATACATAGGTGTCAATATAGCATCAGTTGGTGGGCAGTCACGTGTAAAGATGTAGTCAATGGGAGAGGCCTTGGCGCTATCACCACTAACCCAGGTGTAGCCCCTTTTTTTACTTGTGCATTGGGGAGTGAAGTATCAGTTTCGCTCCCACTGTAGTCTAAACTTACCTCTGGGACTGTGATCAGTGACAACACACTTTCCTCTTCTTCTTCTCGGTCAGCCCCTGCTTTGGTACCCATTTCCGTTCCTTCCATATTAGGCTCCACCCTTTGGACCACCCCACGTCCTTTCTCTTGGCCAATCCCTGAACCTAGATTTTGAATTTCCCGCCAAAACTTCAGGGACCACCTCCTCTTCCCTTTGTATTTGTGTAATTTGGGCGACCATTTTTGTTGCCTTGAGTGTGTTGGCAAAACTTCTCGGGCAATCTCTGTAGAGATGGTTAGTCACCACACAGATTGCACCGCCTGCCATTGGAACATTCATCAAAACTGTGACCGATTTCTCTACACTTCCCACAAACAATCACTTTGCATGCTTCGGCTAGATGCCCAATTTTGCCACATTTTCTACACAATTTGGGCATCCCTTGGTAATGAATGTAGCCCCGGTTTTCTCCCAACACAATCATGGATGGCAGATGCCTCAGGCCCTGGTAGTCCTCTGCGTCCTCCCATTGTTTAATGGGAATTCGCCAAGAGCAGTTCCAGATTCCATCCTCATCTACCACTCTAACCGGTTGGCTTCGAACCGTGCAGTATCTACCCAGCCATACACAAATGTCTTCTCTAGTTACCGTTTCATTAAACATTCTAACGACCACAGTTCTAAGTGAGTTATCAGAAAGTTTTTCCACATTAAACATGGAGAAATGGGTCTTAACGGAGTCAAAACGTTGCCAAAATCTCGTCAACAGGTCAGCGCTCTTAAAACTTAAATCAAAACCTTTGTTAAATGGCAGTGTCAATAAGCAGTTTATATCTTCCACAAAAAATTTTAACGTTTTTTGGACAAGCTTCCTAGAGAAGTCCAAACGGGACATCTCCAGGAGCCTTCCATCTATTTCGTTGAAAAAAAACCGCACACTGTGGTGCCTCCGCACGCCGGCACGGGCAGCCGACATGTTGGAGGCACCTACAGCACACTAAAATAAACTTAAAAACAGATAATGAATAAATAGATAAATTACCTTAAAATGAATCAATTGAATCCGCTGTTTAAAACCTGAAAGCACAAAAAAAGGTTAACATACACAAAAATAGCAAGTATAGAAAACAATATACCTCCCGAAGTTGATGGACTCACAAAACGATAATTTGAGAGCCAAAAGACCTGCAGGAGGCGATCACAGCACAACCGTATGGCCAGACACTTGATCTTAGCCAAAAGGCCGAGAAGCGATGCCAGCTGGTCGCAGCTAGCGGGAAAGGCAGGGGAGGCACTGACTATTGGGGTATGGGTGCACATGCGGCTGAAAGGTCCGAACGAACAAACAAACAAATGTATAAATGAAACAATATGCACAAGTGGTCGATTCTTAACATTCTTATAGATCTGTGTACACCATTGTGCTAAAAATATGTGAGATCAGTATTGACATGGCATCTCCCTTAAGTTTCTTTTTATTATAATATATAATCTGGGAGTACCCTGTCAGCCCTGTACTTGATACTGTAAGAACCAAATCACAATGACATCACATTTTCAATAAATGAATGCTATAAGATGTTTTCTGCAGTCTAAATTAATTGACAGATGACTTTTTACATTAAAATAAGGGCACTGCAGGCAGTCGCTGCGATATTAAGTGATCTGTTATCAGGTTTAATAGATAACAAAGCTAATAATGTAATATATCCACCTGAAAATCCCAGATGGTTAAACCAATAAGGTTATAATAAATTATGTAAAATATGTTTGATAATTACCATTAAAAATGACCATGTGTATAAGATATTTGGTTTTCCAATGATAATAATTTTTATTATTATCCTATGTTTTAGCGTTTAATTGTTGCAAATTTTGTATACAGACTGGACCATATAACGGGCGTAAAATGATGACGGGATACCGTGCTGCACACGGTGTTCGTGCATCAGAGGTTCGAGTTGGCCAGACATTGGCACAAATGCATGAACCATATCATCGTGCTCGATGCCAGGTGGAGTTGGATAACATAAAACCATTATTTATCATGTCTAATACTTTGGTAACACTTTAAATTAACTTGTATGAATAAATCATTAACAGACATTATATTATGCGGATAATACAGATCCTTGTTAATATATATTAAAATAGCTGGAAATGTAAGATAATGTTTGTGTTAATGTTTATTGATAAACTAATAAAACTTATTGATTAATCAATATTTAATTTAAATTAAAATACTTTGAAATGCCATTAAACTTTTCATTAATATGATAATGCACATCTTTAAAATCTACAAATGATTTTAACAGATGTTATATAATGATTAAAAGCTTTTGTTAATGTACATTTTTGCTGCTATTGGGTGTAATATGGCTAAGGTTAGAACAGGTTTAAGGCTTTATTGAGAGGTCAACAGTGTACTGTCATGATTCTGCCTCCCTATGTCATGTATTTCTTGATCTTGTGGCAAAGTCATGTCAAAGCCTTCGGTTTTGCATGGAGAAAATCATATTATTGTCTATCATGACATAATATGTGACCCTGGACAACAAAACCAGTCTTAAGTAGCACAGGAACATTTTTAGTAATCGACAAAAATACAAGGTATGGGTAAAAATTACAAATTTTTCTTTGATGCCAAAAATCAAGTAAACAGAATGTCAGATATTAAGTAAAGATCATGTTCCATGAAGATATTTGATAAATTTCTTACCGTAAATGTATAAAAACTTAATTTTTGTGAGTGGATGGCCTGCTACAGTGCCTCAGATTAACAACTTCAATATTTTTTGCACCCTCAGATTCCAGCTTTGTAAACAGTTCTTGTTCCACCAGATATTGTCCTATCCTAATAAACCATATATTAATAGAAAGCTTATTTCTTCAGCTTTCAGGTGATGTAAAGATATCGAAAAATTGACCCTTAAGACTGGTTTTGTCGTCCAGGGTCACATATGCGTTCTCTCCGGTGTCTCGTCTCTAGCCCTGCCCTCTCTTTCCTCGTTATCTCTCCATTAGTGTTTCATCCCCTACACCTGTTATTATCCTTTGTCTGTCTCCCAATAAAGCATCCTCTTGCTCATTTGCCAGTTCTGTTGTGTTGCTTTAAAAATGCATTATCATGTGAATTGAAAGTTGAATGAAATCTGTAAGCATTTCAATTTACATAAGTGATCTGTTAATAATTAGGTAAAGTTTGGTAAAAGTACATTTAATAAGCATTAGCAAGCACATTGTCATTTCTAGCTTTGTGAATGTATATTAACTAATTATCTGTTAAGCATTATATAAGGTTAGCTAATTATTTTTTTAATTAAGTGTTGTCACTTTTGTTTCAGGGTGCACGAAATTTAAATCCGATACCATACAATGCAGAATATGTGGGCCACAAACTGCATATGGACCAAAATGAGAAGCTTTGCATGTTTGGTGTGACCCATGTTATCGCAATTGATGGCTTCAGCAAGAAAATTGTTGGCCATTCCACTATGCCAATCAAAAATAATCTAACAATTTATGAAGAGGTTTACAAGTAAGACAGAAATTTTCTATTATCATTTGTCCATATTTTGGTGAACCTTAATGGTAGTGTGAACATTTAAATACATTTTTTTATTTTTTCCTAGAAAAGCTCATGGGATGTGGGATCAGGTCAGAGTGGACCATGGTACAGAATTTTACCTAACCCTCTTCATGCAGGAAATCCTAGCAGATCACAGACATAACCAGCAAAGACTTCCTTACCTTCAGACAACATCAACTAAAGTGAGAGTAAAAAAATAAAAACATGAGTAGATCTATATAAACTTTTGAATTACTGAATAACATAAGTAGCGTTATAAATCATTTAAACAGTCAACTTTAGCGCTAGATGTATATGTTCATAAGCTATTTATTCTTGTTGTTGTGTAAGAACACTTTATACTGTATAATTTTAAATTGTACTTTACATTGTCTACATTGATCTTTTAATTCACAGAACCATACTGTAGAGAGAATGTGACCTGAAGTAAATAAGCTGGTCAATTTTCCAATCAAGACTGCACTTATCCAGATGGTTGACCAGGAGTCTTTGAATATGGAGGATGGGTTGTCAAGATACTGTGTGTCCAATCTTACATGCGAGATCAGCCAGATTGGACTTCAAAGATTTGTTAATGCATGGAATAATGGAGGATTTTTATTGTGATTTTTATTATGGTTTAAACATGCTTTTACATTTAATATGCTTTATGATTTCATTATTGATCACTAACTGTGCATAATATGTTAAAAATATAACAAGTGTGTGAGTTAACCAAAGGACTTATTTGGAGTGAACTTTCTGTACCAAAATAATATGTGTGTGTGTGTAAAGATCAGATTGCGCAGAGCTCGTCGAAATTTGGTGAGGTATGGGGTCTCCACAAATAGTCGGGACAAGCAGTGTAAGCTGATTGGCGGAGACAGAACAAAGGAAAGGAAGCGGATTGGACGTGTTCCCAGGATTTCACATCCGCGAAAGGACATTAGCTTCTCGAGCTAATAAAAGACGCTATAAGGATTATAAATACAATGTTAAATTGTTCTTCGGTGTGAGTCCTTTGTGAGATATCAGTTCTCTTGTAAGACTGAGTCTGAGGCAACCCACCCAGCAGCTGTTGTATTTTTGAATCTTCTGATCAATAAACTTCAAGATTTTACTTTGACTGGCCTCTCTCCAATTCTGAACACGCAGAACATTGAAGAATTGTTAAACAGATGGTGACATCCGACGTGATTGGAGAAAAGGGGCATTTAGAAAAATTGTAAAACTCAGGGATTGACCGAAAATCGGGACGTGACAACTTTAAACTTCAACACACTGTCGACAGAATAAGATAAGGTAAGCAGAGACCTGTTTAAACAAACTTCTGCAGATTGAATATTCCAAATTTATGTGTTGAGTTTGAAGTATATCCGTACCATTGATTACAAATTAGAAATTGGTGATATTTGTTGATCAGAATAAAAGGATATTTTTTTTAATTTTTTTTTAAATTTTATTTATATTAACAAGACGGGGTGAAAGGCCGTGTCACGATTTTATTTATAAAGATACGCTAAAAGCCGATTAAACTGTGTATATTGTGCCACTGACAAATAGCAAATAATCCACTAATTTGTAGAGGGAGGTAAATATGACAATTTTAAGACATTATAGAGGGGGTGAAATGACATGAGAAACATCCTAGCATCATTATTTTGGTGTATCTAGTAGTAAATTAGATACACCAAAATAATGATTTTTTTAATAATAGATACACCAACCTGTTAAACTCAACCTGCTGTTACACTCAAATAATTACATTTACTTTTGGCAGACGCTTTTATCCATAGCGACTTACGTTGCATTATCCTATACATTTATACATAGGTATCTGTAATCCCCTTGGATCCAACCCACAACCTTGCATTGTTATCGCAATGCTCTTACCACTGAGCTATAAATAATGATGTTTTTCGTGTCATTTTTCAAACCCTTTTAAAGGTTGTGTGCCGTCACATGGTTTTAATTCCGTGGGAAGTGCAGCCAGAGGGCAGGCATTGATTTTCTATATCAGAAAGTCAAAAGGCTGGCCCGAGGGTCTCCCATGCTGGCCCAGGCCATTGGGCAGTCTTTATTGTTGAGCTCTGTTTCATGATTTTAATTTGCATATAGATAGACAAAAAGTTAAATTACTAGATTATAAAGATTTTATGGTGAGAGTGCTTATGAAATTACACTAGTTTTCGCCGCTTTCTTCTGCCCATCTCTGCAAAAACATCTTCAGTAATTGCAAAAATGCGCCTGGAACTCTGCTTCCAATAAGTTGAGCCTGTGGCAGTAAGGATAAAAAATGTGAAATTCGGAATGGTACTGTCATTGTAGCAATTAGAAACTTGAATGATGAGATGGGGTGAACTTTGGAATGAATTTGTTAAAAATCCATTCCAGCCCAAAATACAGACCTTTAGTGCCCGGTGTGTCTAATAGAACATTTCCTTGACTATCCATGAGGATGATGTTTTCATCAGCCCCCATGGCATTATTGATGTCAATCAGGCCTCATTCTCATCAAAAGGAATCACCATTGCCTTGTCTTGAACTAGTTTGTCACCTTCAATTTGTCCAAGGAAAATTGTTCTGTGGGAACACACACAAGTGTCTAACATAAATGGTTACACTAAACACTTAAGGGCAAATCCCATTTATACCCCTTACCCCTACACCTCTGTTAAGCTCGTCCAACATAAAGGAGTGTCTCGATTCTCTTTTGGTTGAAGGGGTAGGGCGAAGGACCATATAGCCCTTAAAACTATGATTTTACAGAACCTCACTTCAACTAAATAGGAATTACATTTTCCAGCATGACAGCCCATGTGAGTATAATGCAAATAATGACAAATAATATTTTATTTGTGTTACATTCAATATTGTGTTCATATTTGCTGTCATGTAACTTAAAGAATAGTTTGCCAAAAAATGTCTAGCTTATTAATGCATAAGACAAATGCAGTAACCAGTGGTGGATTGGCCACCAGACCCCTAAGACATGACTGCAAACAGACCCTCGCGTTCCGGACCCCTAAAACATGACTGCAAACAGTCTAGGGGGGCCGGAAAGCCACTGCAAATGGACAGAGGGGGAGACCCCCAGAGTCACAAAGGGGTGTGCTGCTTTTGCCAATTAAATACATTTTTAAACTTACCTTTGGTAGATTTTCGGGCTAGCTGCAGAACTGTGTCCACGCGTAGCTGTTGCACATCTGGAGAAACTGAAACGAGGTCGGGTCTGTCCAGGGTTAGGGTGAAACGGTACTGGGCTAGGAAGTGGCCCACAGGCATCGTCTCCTATCACCTGGAAGGTACCTCCACCAGACATAAGGTCGAGACAGCTGAAAAATCCAGATGAAGTAGGGAAAATTGATACCCCCAGACCATTTGTCAAGTAGACACTTGACTGTGTTACCTACACAAAGGGGACACGAGAGCAGCACAGGATCAAAATACAAATTACTAAAAAAAACGGTATTTGGCTATACTTTGGACCAACAAATTGTCACTAGCTTTCCAGCATTGCATGCTTACTACATTGAGACAAATGAGTTACAGAGGGTATGAACGTATCTTCACTTGACCACGCTGGTACTCGGCATCTTGAGTGGCAAAATACTCAGCAAAATGGATGGTTACAATACCAGGAATTCCTGGGGTTTTCACATTCTAACAAAGATTAAATTATTCGAACGTGAGCAAACCTTAAAAATCCTTGACAAGTTGTCCACTGTAACATCTTCCTCCCGTAAAACTGCAGATATAAAAGAGCGTTTCAATGTGTACGTGGACGACATTTCTCACAGCTATGTAGAACAAGAACACGCGCAAAATTCTTTAACGTTTGCTAAACGTCTCTCGTCCGTTATTTCTTCTTCTTCTCTCGCTCTCTGTATTCTTATTGGTGGGTCGTAACCAACTTGTTCAGGTGCATACCGCCACCTACTGTACCTGAGTGTCCAACTTCATGGCTTCATGAACTTCGCATAGTTATATTGAAATAAATAAATGTAGTTCAGAATTTAGCCAGTCCTTTGGCATTTTGACATTAAACTGCGTTGCCAAATGACTCCGCTGCTTGAATGAATCGGTAAATAAACCCAATATGACTCACTCATATTCACTAATGATTTACGGAGGCAGTAGCGACACCAACTGGCCTAGAGAGAGAGAGAGAGAGAGAGAGAGAGAGAGAGAGAGAGAGAGAGAGAGAGAGAGAGAGCGAGAGAGAGAAGCAGTTCAGTTTTAGAGGCTTTTGAGATATAATAATCAAAATCAACTAAATATTCAAGTTGGAACTCCTCACTTATATACTTTGCTTAATGTACTGAGAACAAAATCTGACAGTGATCTGGGAAAGACAAAATTATCAACACATGCAGGGTGTTAACATTAACACATAATGTTAGTCAGTAATGTGGCCATGTGCCCGTAAGTAAATGGTGTCTTGGGGGATCTACTCCCAGGATCATAGCATAAGTGAGCTCCTGGACAGTCTATGACACAATTTGACAACTTTGCATACATAAGAATCCCAGAGGTTCTTAACTGTATTTAGGTCTGGGGAACGTGAGAGCCAGTCAATGTCTTCATCAGCAAAACACGGCCTACAGCCTCTAGAGAAATGAAGCTGGGCATTATCATGCACAAGGAGGGGCCTACATAGCAAGAGCTGTCTGACAGTAGTTCTGGGGATTTCATCTGGATAGCCAGGCACATTGAGGTCTGTGCGACCCTCTAAGGATATCCTCCCCTAGACCACCCTAGCAGTTGCCTTTCCGCTGTAGTGAAAATATAGACAACTATTCACTATGAAAAAGTGAAAATTATTCACTATTACTTATGCTTCGTCACTTTTTGTTATGCTGCAATAAAACACAATTACAAACATGATAACGTTATAAAAAAACATGATTTTAGATTTTTTAAACAGAGCTACCTAAATTTGGAACCAAACTCTTGAAAACTACTTCATTATTTACTCTTCAACTTAAATGCACAAATGTACACCAGGGGCCATCATAATTGTTTAGCATAGTCATTTAAATAGCCTACATATGAATTTACATTTTAAAAATAAAAAGGTCTAATTTGAAATTGTGCTGTTCGGATTTTACTTTTTTGCAGATTTGTTAAATAAGTCAAAGTATTCAAATATGAAATAAGAACGTAACGCCATATGCCATCATCTTATATCACCAGTTTATTAACATGCCACTTTAGCAATTTTCATTTATACATTATTTAGAAATTTTCAAACGGTTGCCCCGCCTCTTACGTCTTAATCTTCTCGCTTTCGATTCGAATCAATAGTCGAGCGCTGGGAAGGCGCCCAGGTACGTTTTGCTTTGCGAACGCCCATCGTGTGTTGGTAAACGGCGAGTGCAACAGTCTGCTTTGCCGATTGCGAAACGTTATCGGGAAACAGTTTGCCAGAATATACCCTGACCCTGTTTTCGTTGCAAGCGAGCACTCTTTCGTTTCACACTGTCGTGCACTTCACGAAAGAAACGTTAGTTCCGTGCTTTGTAAATGGGACAAACGAACACCACTGCAACAATATGAGACGCAAGTATTTCTTCCTTGAACAAATGATCAGGGGAGAGCGCGAACGCAGTCCCCCACTACCAGAAATTATGCAGTCGAGATTCCCACATTTGGGGAATTCGCAGAAGTCAACAAGAGCCGCAGTGCAATGGCCGAGCCTCGTCCTAGGTGAACCGCCTTCGTGATCATGGTGTCTCCCCTGCCAGGTAAGTATGATTTGCTCCTCTCGGGCCAGAGTTCCCATACTTGCCTCCGCAATGCACATCAACGTTTACCCCAAGCGCAACTGCAATTTCCAGTTGATCGCTCTCCGTTGGAAAGTGCACAAAGGCGACAGTCCACAAACGATTGGACCGCATTTCTCTCACTGCACGATGTTAGCCAGGTGGCTAGCGTGTCTAATAGGAACTACTCTCTTAAACACACACTATCTGCATATGCATAAACACACACAAACATATACGAGTGTGCGTGCACACACATTTACATCAGTTTTCCGAAAAAGCAGATTAACTTCGGGTCTTCTAAATGCTTCTTTTCAATACACGATTTTGATCCCGAAAGGGAAGTGCACCGTTCCTGGAATCACTGCAATACCAGGTCGATGCGTGGAGTGGGCGGAGCAAGCCCCACTTCCAGCTCCGTGCTTCAAAAATCCATTTAATATATGGTCCCCACATAGGGGACGTATCAGATATTAAACTGATAAGAACAGATTTTTTTTTTCTTTCGAAAAGTTTTATTGACACCATGTATCATCTCCATCTCCTGACATTTGTTACATTATAATTTGGAAATTTACGCAGGGATAAAAACACTCAAAAGTGAATCCTTAAAGGAGAGGTAGAAACAACATAAATCAAGGGATGACATAAAACACATGTTAAAAGATACACAACACATGTTTAAAAATTCAAAAACATGTAAAACGATGTTTAAAAAGGTATAGGACGCGGAACTGAACATTAAAGACACAATCCCAGTCTCTCGTCATCTGTTGTCCAGCACCGGGTGGAGTCCCTAACAATATGGCCATTAGCCCGCTCCGTGGAAAAAGCCCATTTCCTTCTGCTTCTGGCGCCCAGCGGAAATCCCTTCCCTCCGGCCCGCTGGCCCGCTGTTCCCGTAGCCAGATTGGTGAGGGTGCATCTACGGGCAACCAGGTGCAGGGGCAAAACCGGGACCCTAAGCGTGACCCCAGCCCCCTCCTCCGAATGACTCGGCCCGGCACCCCTGCAGCATAGATGTAATCATCTGCTCGCAAGCGTGGAGGGGCACCGTAACCTATTTCCCCACCAGCAGGTTTCTGGTGGTCCAGAGGACGTCCTTGATGGTGTTCAGGGTGAGCCAGAGCGAGACGAATTGCTGTGATGACAAAGCTCTCAAGCTCCGACCCACCCCGTAGATGGCGAGCTTGTAATCCATCTGGACTCCACCCGTTGGCAGGCACGGGAAATACAGGGGGCCAGTTATAGTCCACAGGTCCCGCGCAGTGCCACACTCCCAGAGGAGGTGTCTCACTGTCTCCGGGGCATTACACCCCGGGCATGGACAGACAGGATTTTTGGCCATTCCTCTGGAGTGCATGACCGCACTGGCTGGGAAGATTTCATGAGCTGCCATCCATGTCAGATCTTTGAGCCGGTTCTGAAGAGCGGGGTGGGCTGCGTTCCTCAAAACTTGTTTTGCCTCACCTAGTTTGAGGCCTGGAACTGGACTCACTGCTTCCCGGTCCTTCACAAGAGAGACAAGAGACTTGAGGTTAGTCAAAACAGAGAGTTCCTGGTCCTCCAAACTGAATTTCTTTAAAAACTTCTTGATAAAATTGTTCTCTTTGGGCAGATTAAAAGACACTGGGGTTCTAAGATCAACAGGTAAAATTTTTAAAAAGCGCAAGTATGACCCCATCCAGAATCTCGCCATTGCTGTAGTTTTACTGTTACTGGATGGGGTTGTGGCATATTTCATGTGTAGGGCGGTGAACTTGCTCCCCAAGAACAAGTGGGGGTCCGGGAGCCCTATTCCTCCTTTCTCCTTCATTTTTTTGACCACTTCTCTACGAATCCGCTCCCATTTGGACCCCCACATGAAGTGAAAGACCGCCCTCTCCAAATCTAAAAGAAAATTTCTTGGGGGGCTAAAAACAGAACACACAAGTAAAACAAGAGGTAAAATCACAGCTTTAAAGATTAAAACTTTGCCCTCCATCGTCATCTGTCTCAGTTTCCAAAACCCCAGTTTCTGCCTAACTTTCCCTAACATGTCTGACCAGTTACCCCGTCCTCCACCCTCATTGTCAAATTTAACACCTAAAATTTTAAGATCCGTTTCTCTAAGATCAAGATTAAGTCCTCTTGTGTCGATGGGTCCCCACGGCCCGAAGAGCTGGGCCTCGGATTTGTTCCTGTTGAGCTTTGCTCCCGAGGCCCGACCGTACCAGTCAGTCAAGTCCATCGCCCTTCGTATTGATGCAATGTCAGTGGCTAAAAGGTCATCCATGTATAAAACACAAGTCGCTGTCAGTCCACCAGTCCCGGGGATGTGTAGTCCATTAATCCATTTATCCCTTCTCAAGATCTGTGCCAGTGGCTCAATACAGGCCACATACAAGAGGGGAGATAGGGGACACCCCTGCCGGACACCGCTAAGTATGTTAACCGCTTTGGATAAATGCCCATTAACAAGAATTTTACTGACCATGTCTCTGTACAGCAATTCCACCCAAGCTATGAACCTCCCTGGGAAACCCATTTTAGCCAATACCTTAAACAGGTACTGGTGCGAGATGCGGTCAAAAGCTTTTTCAAAATCTAAATTTAAAACTGCTAGCCGATTATTTCTGTCTCTCGCGTAACAGATGGCATCTCTGATCAGTACTAGGCTGTCCGTGATCTTCCTCCCTGGCACAGCACAGGCTTGATCCGGGTGGATTAAGTCTTTTAAAACAGTCGACATTCGTGCAGCTAAAACTTTACTAAACAGCTTTAGGTCAAAATTTAAAAGCGTGATTGATCTCCAGTTCTTCAGGTCAGTCTTGTCCCCTTTTTTATATAATAAAGACACTATCCCTACTCTACAACTGTCCGGTAGTCTGTCTAGAGTCTCCAATTCATTAAAAACAGTGAGTAAGTCATGTGCTAAAATATCCCGAAATGTCAGATAGAACTCTAGGGGGAGTCCATCCATCCCTGGGGACTTCCCCCGTTTAAAACCCTTTAAAGCCTTTTGCATTTCTAAAATGGTAAAATCTTGCGATAAAAGCACATTTTTACTACTTACCTGTTTCTCTAAAAAGGCTAGCACTTCTTTTAAGGTGTCATTTTCTATTTCTTTGTGTGAGTAGAGGTTTTTGTAAAACCTCGTCACCCGATTTAAAATGTCCGTGGTTGTGTGCACATCCCCTCCCTCCGCTTTTAAAGATGTTATATTGCCCCTCCACTTGACATTATTTTCTTAAAAAAATATCTTGTGCACTTTTCTCCTTCTTCAATGTCTTTTTCTCTGCTTCTTAAAATCACACCTTTACTATGAGCATTACTTAAATTGGACATCTCCTTTTTGCAGCCCCATCATGTGTCTATTCTCCCTTTTTTTCTTTTCTCTACCTAACTTCCTAAAAAACTGTCTTTTTTTTACCATCTCCCACCATTGTGCACATGAATCATAAAAATCCTGGAGGGTTTTCCAGTGGATGAACTGCTCGCTATATTCTCTAAATACCTCCTCGTCTTCCAAAAGAGAGCAGTTCAGTTTCCACAGCCCTCTATCTAGTCACACGCGTGGGAAAGGAAAGGGTGCACGACAACATCATGTGGTCTGAAAAAAAGAGGGGGGTCAATGTTGCATCGGTTGGTGGGCAGTCCCTTGTAAAAATATAGTCGATTCGAGAGGCTCTGGCGCCGTCACCACTGAACCAGGTGAAGCCCTCCTCTCTCTGATGCGTTATTCTAAAACAGTCGACTAACTTAAAATCTTTAACTAGTTCCTGCAATAAACCCGACGTTTTGTCTACTTTAAAATCCTCCCCTATCTTTTTCCTATCATTTTGGGTTAAAACACAATTAAAATCCCCTGCAACTATCAGGGGAGCCCTACCTAACATGTGGGGCTGCAAGTCTTCTAAAAGCTCATATCTCTCATGCTTATCAGTAAAACCATACACTTTGAGAATGTTAAAATCCTTATCTAACAAAGTCAAACTTGCTAAAATCGCCCGCCCATCCCTCACCACAGTGCTTCCCTTCACCAAAATATTGGGATTATTAATTAAAATGGCAACGCCGTCACATTTATTACAATTTGAGCCGCTCCATAGTGATGGGCCTGCGGTCCACACCTCCTCCCATTTTCTGTAATGATTTAAAAAGGGCAAACCACATTCTTGCAATAAAAACACGTCTGACTTAAAACTTTTTAAAAAGGATAATGTACTCTGCGCTCGTGTGGCTGACCTCACACTTCTCACATTGACCGTTGAGATTGTGAGAGCCATAAGCATAATGGTTAAAGAGGTATGAGACATAAAAGACGCATTAAAAAGAAAAAAAACATTAAAAGACTACAGAACGGTTAAAATCATAAAATTTCTTGCGATACCTGCTCTTCCTTAATCTCCACTATTCTAGAGTCAGGATAGCCTGTTCTTATGGCCTGCAGAGCCGCAGAGAAACTCTCTTGTGGCTGTTTCGGCGATGATGTTCTCAGCTGAATTTGCAAAAAGGACACTTCATTTGGGACTTCCTGAGGCCACATACGGTCCAGATCTTCCAACAAGGGACTATCTGGCTGTTGTGTGGCTCTCGGCTTTTTCTCCTCTGTTTTAGACAGAGGAGATCCCGCAGGCCTTTTTTGCACTTGTGCATTGGGGAGCGAAAAGTCAGTTTCGCTGCCACTGGACTCCATACCAATCTCTGAAACTGTGACCAATGAGGATGTAATTTCCAAAACTCTCCTTCTTGTGCCGCTTCCACATTGTTGCCTTTTTCCTGTTCATCTACATTATTTGGCTCCGCCCCTTGAGCCACCCCATTCCCTTTCTCTTGGCCAATCTCTGAAGCTAACTTGGGGTTTGAATTTCCCGCCACAACTTCTGGGACCTCATCTTCCCTTTGTTGTTGTGTTTGGTGTGTGTGTGTGGCGGCCATCTTTGTTGCTTTGAGCTTGTTGGCAAAACTTCTTGGGCAGTCTCTGTAGAGATGGGTTAATTTTCCACAGAGATTGCACCGCCTGCCATTAGTACACTCTTCAAAACTGTGACCAATTTCTCTACACTTCCCGCAAACAGTTTCTTGGCATGCTTCAGCAAGATGCCCCATTTTCCCACATTTACGGCACAGTTTCGGCATACCTTGATAATAGATGTAGCCGCGGTTTTCTCCAAACACAATCATAGAGGGTATCTGTCTCAGGCCCTGGAAACCCTCAGCATGTTCCCATTGTTGAATGGGGATACGCCAAGAGCAGTTCCAGATGCCGTTCTCATCCACCACTTTGACTGGTTGACCCCGAACCGTGCAAAATCTACTCAGCCATGTACAGATGTCATCTCCAATAACAGTTTCATTATACATTCTGACAATTACGGTTTTCATAGAATTATCAGACAGTTTTTCAACAGTAAACATGGAGAACTGACAACATGTATCATTTTACATCTCCTGACATTTGTTACATTTATAATGGAAAATTTACGCAAGGATAAAAACACTCAAAAGTGAATCCTTAAAGGAGAAGTAGAAACGACATAAAACAAGGGATGGCATAAAACACATGTTAAAAAAAGAAAAAAATACACAACACATGTTTAAAAATTCAAAAACATGTAAAACGATGTTTAAAAAGATATAAGGCGCGAAACTGAACATAAAAAACACAATCCCAGTCTCCCGTCATCTGTTGTCCAGCACCGGGTGGAGTCCCTAACAATATGGCCATCAGCCCGCTCCCTGGAACAAGCCCATTTCCTTCCGCTTCCGGCGCCCAGCAGAAATTCCTTCCCTCCGGCCCGCTAGCCCGCTGTTCCCGTAGCCAGATTGGTGAGGGTACATCTACGGGCAACCAGGTGCGGGGGCAAAACCGGGACCCTAAGTGTGACCCCAGCCCCCTCCTCCGAATAACTCGGCACGGCACCCCTGCAGCCTAGATGTAATCATCTGCTCGCAAGCGTGGAGGGGCACCGTAACCTGTTTCCCTACCAGCAGGTTTCTGGTGGTCCAGAGGACGTCCTTGATGGTGATCAGGGTGAGCCAGAGCGAGACGAATTGCTGTGATGACAAAGCTCTCAAGCTCCGACCCACCCCGTAGATGGCGAGCTTGTAATCCATCTGGACCCCACCCGCTGGCAGGCACGGGAAATACAGGGGGCCAGTTATGGTCCACAGGTCCCGCGCAGTGCCACACTCCCAGAGGAGGTGTCTCACTGTCTCCAGGGCATTACACCCCGGGCGTGGACAGACAGGATTTTTGGCCATTCCTCTGGAGTGCATGACCGCCCTGGCTGGGAGGATTTCGTGAGCTGCCATCCACGTCAGGTCTTTGAGCCGGTTCTGAAGAGTGGGGTGGGCTGCGTTCCTCAAAACTTGTTTTGCCTCACCTAGTGTGAGGCCTGGAACTGGACTCACCGCTTCCCGGTCCTGCACAAGAGAGACAAGAGACTTGTGGTTAGTTAAAACAGAGAGTCTCTGGTCCTCCAAATTGAATTTCTTTAAAAACTTCCTGATAAAATTGTACTCTTTGGGCAGATTAAAAGACACTGGGGTTCTAAGATCAACAGGTAAAATTTTTAAAAAGTGCAAGTATGACCCCATCCAGAATCTCGCCATTGCTGCAGTTTTACTGTTACTGGATGGGGTTGTGGCATATTTCATGTGTAGGGCGGTGAACTTGCTCCCCAAGAACAAGTGGGGGTCCGGGAGCCCTTTTCCTCCGTTCTCCTTCTTTTTTTTTACCACTTCTCTACGAATCCGCTCCCATTTGGACCCCCACATGAAGTAGAAGACTGCCCTCTCCAGATCTAAAAGAAAGTTTCTCGGGGGACTAAAAACAGAGCACACAAGTAAAAGCAAAGGTAAAATCACAGCTTTAAAAATTAAAACTTTGCCCTCCATTGTCATTTTTCTCAGTCTCCAAAACCCCAGTCTTTGCCTAACTTTCCCTATC
Organism: Barbatula barbatula; assembly: GCF_947034865.1. Classification (NCBI taxonomy): domain Eukaryota; kingdom Metazoa; phylum Chordata; class Actinopteri; order Cypriniformes; family Nemacheilidae; genus Barbatula; species Barbatula barbatula. Next base: position 26,221,027 of record NC_136764.1, read on the forward strand.
ATGTCCGTCCAGTTACCCCGTCCTCCACCCTCGTTGTCAAATTGAACCCCTAAAATTTTAAGATCACTTTCTTTAAAATCCACATCTAGTCCACTCGTGTTTACATTCCCCCACGGCCCGAAGAGCTGGGCCTCGGACTTGTTCCTGTTTAGCTTCGCGCCCGAGGCCCGCCCGTACCAGTCAGTCAGGTCCATTGCTCTTTGTATTGATAACACATCAGTGGCTAAAAGGGTCACGTCGTCCATATATAAAACACACGTCGCTGTCAGTCCACCACTCCCGGGGACGTCAAGTCCTTTAATCCATTTATCCCTTCTCAAGATCTGTGCCAGTGGCTCTATACAGGCCACATACAAGAGGGGAGATAATGGACACCCCTGACGGACGCCACTGCGTATATTAACCGCTTTTGAAAGATGCCCGTTAACAAGAATTTTGCTGACCATGTCTCTGTACAGCAGTCCCACCCAAGCTATGAACCTCCCTGGGAAACCCATTTTAGCCAATACCTGAAACATGTACTGGTGCGAGATGCGGTCAAAAGCTTTTTCAAAGTCTAAATTTAAAACTGCTAGCCGAATATTTCTGTCTCTCGCGTAACAAATGGCATCTCTGATCAGTACTAGACTGTCCGTGATCTTCATCCCTGGCACAGCACATGCTTGATCCGGGTGGATTAAATCCTTTAAAACAGTTGACATTCGTGTGGCTAAAATTTTACTAAAAAGCTTTAGGTCAAAATTTAAAAGCGTGATTGGTCTCCAGTTCTTCATGTCAGTCTTGTCCCCTTTTTTATGTAATAGTGACACTATCCCTACTCTACAACTGTCTGGTAGTCTGTCCAAAGTCTCCAATTCATTAAAAACGGTCAATAAGTCTCGTGATAAAATGTCCCAAAATGTCTCATAAAACTCCAGGGGAAGTCCATCCATTCCTGGGGACTTCCCTCGTTTAAAACCTTTAAGAGCTTTGTGCATTTCAAAAGAAGTAAAATCTGAAGATAAAAAGGAGTATTTACAGTCCACCTTCTTATCTACAAAAACCTTAAAACTTCTGATACGGTGTCATCATGAATTCTCTTTGTGTTATATAGTTCTTCGTAAAAGTCTTCCACTTTGTTTAAAATCTCTGCTGTCATGTGAATCTCCCTCCCTCCAGATTTTAAAACAGTTATTCCCCCTCCCCGAGTCATTACCTTTTTAAAGAAATACCTGGTACACTTTTCCCCTTCCTCAATATCTCGTTCTTTACTCCTCATGATGACCCCCTTACTTACATTTTCTGATAAAATTGACATTTCATTTTTGACTTCTTTTATTTCATTGCTAAAATTAAAACCACTGTTTAAAAGGTTAAAATACCTCTGTAGCCTTTTCTGCAGCCCCATCATGCGTCGTTTTTCCTTGTTTTTCTTCTCTTTTCCTTTATTTAAAAAAAAACATCCAGTCCGTTCCTTCACCATTTCCCACCACTGTTCTTGTGAGTCGTAAAAGTCCTGGAGGGTCTGCCATTTGGTGAACTGCTCCCTATATGAAATCACTATTTCCTCATCTTCCAATAGGGAGCAGTTCAGCTTCCACAGCCCTCCCCCTACTGTCAAACCCGTGGGAGGTGACAGAGTGCAAGACAGCATAAGGTGATCTGAAAAAAATAGAGGGGTCAATATAGCATCGGTTGGTTGACATTCACGTGTTAAAACATATTCTATGCGAGAGGCTCTGGTTCCATCACCACTAAACCAGGTGAAGCCCTCCTCTCTTTGATGCATTGTTCTAAAACAGTCCACTAATTTAAAATCCTTAATTAAACCCTGCATTAAAACCGACGTTTTGTCAACCTTAAAAACATCTGCCCTCTTTCGATCCTTACATGTTAAAACACAGTTAAAATCCCCTGCCATAACGAAAGGGGCCCTGCCCAACATGTGGGGCTGCAGTTCTTCTAGTAACTCATGCCTGTCGTTTTTATCAATAAAACCATACACATTAAGAACTTTAAAATTGCTGTCTAAAAAGGTCAAGTCTGCTAAAATAGCCCGCCCGTCCCTCACCACAGTGCTCCCCCTTACCACAATGTTTTTATTGTTTATTAAAATTGCCACGCCATCATTCTTATTTACATTGGATCCACTCCATATGGAGGGACCTGGGGTCCACATTTCCTCCCACTTATTGTAATTGCCTAACAAGGGCAAGGCACACTCTTGTAATAAAAATATGTCAGAGTTGAAAGTTCTTAACATTGATAAAATGCTCTGTGCTCGTCTAGTCGACCTCACACTTCTCACATTTATGGTAGAGATTGTGAGTGCCATGAGCAGTATGGTTAAAAGCATGATTCCTAAAAAATAAGATATACAGGCTACAGGTTTACATTAAAATCATAAAATCTCTTGTGACACTTGCTCCTCCTTGATACTAATCACACTGGGATTTGGAGGGGATGTGTCTATCGCCTGAGGGGCCGCAGAGAGAGTCTCTTGCGTTCCTTTTGGCGATGATGTTCTTAGCTCAATTTGCAAAAAGGACACTTCATTTGGGGATTCGTGAGGCCACATGCGGTCCAGATCTTCCTGAGCGGAACTCTCTGGTCGCTGTGCTGCTCTCTGCTTTTTCTCCTCCGCTTGAGTCAGAGGAGATCCCGCAGGCCTTTTTTGCAGCTGATTATTGGGGAGTGAAACATCAGTTTCACCCCCACTAGACTCTATATCAATATCTGGGACTGTAATAAGTGAGGAAAAGCTTTCCTCACCTTCTTGCTCATCTTCTTCGACAACATTACCGTTTCCTTCTTCCATGATTGGCGCCGCCCCTTGGGCCGCCCCGTTTTCTTGACCAATCCCAGAAATTGGCTGGGAGTTTGAATTTCCCGCCAACGTTTCTGGGACCGCCTACTGCTCTCTTTTTTCTGGTGTGAGGTGTGTGTTTTGGGCGGCCATTTTAATTGCCTTGAGTGTGTTGGCAAAACTTCTTGGGCAATCTCTGTAGAGATGGTTATAGTCACCACACAGATTGCACCGCCTGCCATTGGTACATTCATCAAAACTGTGACCGATTTCTCTACACTTCCCACAAACAATCACTTTGCATGCTTCGGCTAGATGCCCAATTTTGCCACATTTTCTACACAATTTGGGCATCCCTTGGTAATGAATGTAGCCCCGGTTTTCTCCCAACACAATCATGGATGGCAGATGCCTCAGGCCCTGGTAGCCCTCGGCGTCCTCCCATTGTTTAATGGGAATTCGCCAAGAGCAGTTCCAGATTCCATCCTCATCTACCAATATAATCGGCTGGCCTCGAACCTTGCAGTATCTACCCAGCCATACACAAATGTCTTCTCCAGTTACCGTTTCATTAAACATTCTAACAACCACAGATCTAAGTGAGTTATCAGAAAGTTGCCAAGAGTCAAAACGTTGCCAAAATCTCGTCAACAGGTCAGCGCTCTTAAAACTTAAATCAAAACCTTTGTTAAATGGCAGTGTCAATAAGCAGTTTATATCTTCCACAAAAAATTTTAACGTTTTTTGGACAAGCTTCCTAGAGAAGTCCAAACGGGACATCTCCAGGAGCTTTCCATCTATTTCGTTAAATAAAAACCGCACACTGTGGTGCCTCCGCACGCCGGCACGGGCAGCCGACATGGTGGAGGCACCTGCAGCAAACTAAAAAAATATACATTAAAAAAGACAATAAATAAATAGATAAATAAATAACTTACCTTAAAGTGAATTCTCGAATAAAATCCGCTGTTTTAAAAACCTGAAAAGGCGTAAAAATACACAACAGAAAAAGCAAATAAAGCACAATGTACCTCCCAAAGTTGATAGACTCCCAAAACAATAATTTGGGCGCCAAAGGACCTACAGGAGGCGATCGCAAAACAACCGTATGGCAAGACACGTGATCTTAGCCAAAAGGCCGAGAAGCGATGCCAGCTGGTCGAAGCTAGCGGGAAAGGCAGGGGAGGCACTGACTATTGGGGTGTGGGTGCACATGCGGCTGAAAGGTCCAAACGAACAAACAAATGTGTAAATGAAACAATAGACTCAATCAATTGACGGACGGACGGACAAACGAACAGAGAATGAATCAGGCTATATTTAAATACATGAACGAATGAAGGAACGAACGAACAGAAACGTACCTACAGATATATAAGTACATAAAAGTCAGCGTGGCCTGGCCGAATTTCCATTGAAGATGCGTTCTATGGACTGAGGAGGAGGACATTAGACGTTTTTCCGTCTCACTTTGTATATATATATGTAAGGAACGAACGAACGACCAAAGAAACGTTTAAATAATTATTTCTTTATACACGTGTTTCATTATTTAAACAAATCAATTGCACAATTAGCAATTGAAAATAAAAATATACAAACACAAACATACAAATCAAAAATATACAAACACAAACAAACAAATCAAAAATACAAACGAAAGAAATAAAACAAAAGAATGTGGGGAGAATTGGAGGGAGAATTTCCATTGAAGACGCGTTCTATAGGCTGATGAGGCGGACAGTAGACTTTTTCCCGTATCACTTTGTAGATATATATATATATATATATATATATATATACACACACAAGGGACGAACTAACGACCAAAGAAATGTTAAAATAATAATTTCTTTATACATTTGTTTCACTATTTAAACAAATCAATTGATAAATTAGCTAAAACATACCAACAAATCAAAAATACTAACGAAAGAAATCAAACAAAAGAACGTGGGGAGAATTGGAGGGAGAATTGAGCCGTCGCGCCTGCAAAGGAAACAAAGGACACGCCATGAGCTCATGCTCTACGGCGCGTTGTTCTTCGATTCAATTTAACCATGCCCTAAACAAATGTTGCGTGGCTTTCTTTAAATGACTTTGCTACAGGAAGAAATGCTTTTTTTTCCTAATCCGTGGCGAAAGTTTAGCTCTCAACGTTCGTTGTGAGTGCATGAATTCGTTCGCCAAAATGGCGGATGGCTGTTTTCGTTGCAAACGAGCACTCTTTCGATTCACACTGTCGTGCACTTCACGAAAGAAACGTTAGTTCCGTGCTTTGTAAGTGGGACAAACGAACACCACTGCAACAATATGAGATGCAAGTCTTTCTTCCTTGAACAAATGATCAGGGGAGAGCGCGAACGCAGTCCCCCACTACCAGAAATTATGCAGTCGAGATTCCCACGTTTGGGGAATTCGCAGAAGTCAACAAGAGCCGCAGTGCAATGGCCGAGCCTCGTCCTGGGTGAACCGCCTACGTGATCATGGTGTCTCCCCTGCCAGGTAAGTATGATTTGCTCCTTTCGGGCCAGAGTTCCCATACTTGCCTCCGCAATGCACATCAACGTTTACCCCAAGCGCAACTGCAATTTCCAGTTGATCGCTCTCCGTTGGAAAGTGCACAAAGGCGACAGTCCACAAACGAATGGACTGCATTTCTCTCGCTGCACGATGTTAGCCAGGTGGCTAGCGTCTCTAATAGGAACTACTCTCTTAAACACACACTATTCGCACATGCAAAGCTACAAGCTACATAAACACACACAAACATGCACGAGTGTGCGTGCACAAAAACATTTACGTCAGCTTTCCGAAAAAGCAGATTAACTTCGGGTCTTCTAAATGCTTCTTTTCAATACACGATTTTGATCCCGAAAGGGAAGTGCACCGTTCCTGGAAACACTGCAATACCAGGTCGATGCGTGGAGTGGACGGAGCAAGCTCCACTTCCAGCTCCGAGCTGCAAAAATCCATTTAATATATGGTCCCCAGATAGGGGACGTATCAGATATTAAACTGATAAGAACAGATTTTTTCTTTCGAAAAGTTTTATTGATACAGATCACAGTAAAAAAACAGGCATACATTAGAAATATTGGCACTGTACACCCCATTTTCCTTCTTAAACCATTGCAGTCATAATACATAAATATTTATCTTTAAAACATTTTAAAAGTAAAAAAAAAACACCACGATAAAACCAAATGTCTTCCTTCGTCGTACAAGAACCGGCTGCGTTTTGACAACATTGCTGCCTTTCAGCTCCCCTGAACCCGCCCATAACCAAGCATTTTGGGTCCCAGAGGAGATCCTCTAAAACCAGGGCACCGCTGCTCCTCTCGAGTTGATGCTCTGAGAAGGAGCATCTACGGGCAATCAGGGGCCGTGGCTGAGGAGACCTTCCTGTGAAGCTCCAGCCCCCACGTCCGAATGGCTACGTATTGCGTACTCCTGCATCCGCGCTTTTGCCAGCCGCATTTTGGCCTGCATGGACACCTCTACGCGCTTCCCTACCAGCAGGTTTCTGGAGGTCCATATGGCATATTTAAAGCAGTTTATGGCTACCCAGAGGTTGGTGTGGGCGTCTGCTGGCATGCCCTCTTTGCTGATCTCACCTAATACCATCTGGTAGCTATGGACCCCCCCTGCTGGCAGGCACGGGAATTGCAGGGGGCTGGCCATTGCCCACAGGTCCCTCACAGCACTGCACTCCCATAAAGCGTGCCTGACTGTCTCTGGCTATCCGCACCCGTGCCGTGGACAGGTAGGGATCTTGCCCATTCCCCGGGCGTGCATCACGGCCCTGACCGGGAGGATCTCGTGGGCCGCCATCCATGCCAGGTCTTTGTGCTTGTTCTGGAGAGCTGAAAGGGCTGCGTTGTGCCAGATTTCCCTGGCCTTATCTGCACCCAGCCAGCGCACTGGGCACACTTGCTCCCGTTCCTGCATGACAGAGAGAATTTTTTTGTGATCTGTGAAAACATCCACACTTTCATTTTCTAAGTTAAAATGCTTTAAAAAAGTCTTTATAAAGAGGTAAGCTGGTGGTTGGTTAAAAGCTGTCGGTTTCGTCAAATCAGTAGGTACAATTTTCAATGTCCTTAAATACGACCCGATCCAAAATTTTGTCATTGCTGCAGTTTTACACCCTTTGGATTTGTTTGTGGCATATTTCAGGTGTAATGCAGTGTACAGTGCTCCTAAATATGAGTGGGGATCTGGTATGCCTTTTCCTCCGTTCTCCACGGCCCGTTTCATGATGTCTCTTTTGAGCCTCTCCCATTTGGATCCCCACACAAAGTAAAACATTGCACGATCGAGGGCTGCAAGAACAGACCTGGGGGGCATAAAAACAGAGCACAACAATAAAACCAAAGGTAAAATTACAGCTTTTATGATTAAAACTTTTCCTTCTAAAGTCAACTGTCTCAAATTCCATAATCCCAATCTTTGTCTTATTTTTCCTAAAACCTCCTGCCAATTTCCACTGCCTCCCCCATATCTGTCAAATTTAATACCTAAAATTTTTAAGTCAGTCGGTCTTACTGTGATGTCCAGTTTCGTCGTCTCTATGCTTTTCCAAGGGCCGAAAAACTGGGCTTGCATCTTGTCTCTATTGAGTTTGGCTCCTGAGGCCTTCCCAAACCATTCTGTCAGTTCCATTGTCCTTGTTATCGATAAAGTATCTTTGCATAGAATGTTTATATCGTCCATGTATAAAACAGTTTTAACTGTCATACCCCAGGTATGTCCAGTCCCCTAATCCATTGGTCCTTTCTCAAAACTTGTGCTAGCGGTTCAATGCATGCCACGTATAGGAGGGGAGATAAAGGACAGCCCTGACGGACACCGCAGTGTATATCAACTTGCTTTGAAAGGTTCCCGTTTACCAAAATTCTGCTGGTAATATCCCGATAAAGCAGGCCCACCCAAACTAAAAAACGCCCTTGAAAGCCCATTTTTTTCAGTACTTCAAACAAGTACTGATGCGAGACCCGATCGAATGCTTTTTCAAAATCTAAATTTAGGGCTATGAGTGGAATGTTTCTGTCTCTCGCATAACAGATAGTGTCTCTTATCAGCATGAGGCTGTCTGTGATCTTCCTCCCAGGGACAGCACAAGTCTGATCCGGGTGGATTAGATTTGGTAAAACCGTTGACATTCTGTTTGCTAAAAGTTTACTAAAAAGTTTATTGTCGAAATTTAAAAGGGTTATGGGACGCCAGTTTTTCAATTCCGTCTTGTCTTCCTTTTTAAATAAAAGTGTCACAATTCCTGTCCTAAAACTGTCCGGTAATCTGTCCAGATTTTCCAGGTCATTTAAAACCAATAAAAGGTCTTGTTTTAAAATGTCCCAAAAGGTCTTGTAAAACTCCATTGGTAGGCCATCCGCTCCTGGAGACTTTCCCTTTTTAAAATTTTCTACAGCTTTTTCCATTTCTGTTATAGTAAAATCTCTGATTAAATGAGCATCTTCCTTTATTGTTTTGGTTATGTACGTTTGAACTTCTTTTGAAACCTTTTTGTCTATGTCTTTCTTTTCATACAGCTTTCCATAAAAACACTCTATTGTTTTTAAAATGTCCTTGGTATCTGTCATCATTTCTACAGCTTCGTTTCTTAATTTTTCCAACGTTTTCTTTTTGCCACAAATTTTTTTTTAAAAGTACCTAGTACATTTTTCATCTTCCTCCAATTTTTGTTCCTTACATCTCATTATAATCCCTTTGCTGTTTTCTTCTTGTAGCCTCGACATTTCCTTTTTAACTTCCTCAATTTCCTCCTTAAAATCCAATCCTAAATTAAACAGATTAAAATATCTCTGCAGTCTCTTTTGCAATCCCACCATGCGTCTTCTTTCTTTTTCTTTTTTTCTTTTCCCTGTCTGTCTGAAGTATGCCTGTGTCTTTCCCTTCACCATTTCCCACCACTGTGCTTGTGAGTCGTATGAGTCTTGTAGGGTCTGCCACTGGCTATACTGCTCTCTGTATTCTCTGACTATCTCCTCCTCTTGTAACAGAGAGCAGTTTAGCTTCCACAGCCCTCTTCCTAGAGTCACACCCGAAGGAAGTGACAGTGTGCAAGATAACATTAGGTGATCTGAGAAAAATATGGGGGTTAATCTAGCATCTGTGGGCGGGCAATCTCTGGTAAAAATATAATCTATCCGAGAGGCTTTGGTGCCATCACCACTAAACCAGGTGAACCCCTCCTCTCTAGGATGCATTTGTTTAAAACAGTCCTTTAAATTAAAATCTTTTACCAAATTTTGCAATAAAAGTGATGTTTTGTCTTCCTTGTAATCCTCTCCTGCCTAAAACACAATTAAAATCTCCCGCTAAAATTAAAGGCTCTCTTCCCAGCAGGTGGGACTGCAAGTTTTCTAAAAGCTCATACCTTTCGTTTTTTCCAGTAAAACCATAAGTATTTAAAATGTTAAAACACCGGTCTAAAAACGTCAGTTTAGCTAAAAGTGCCCGTCCTTCTTTCACCACACCCTTCACCATAATATAAGGGTTGTTAATTAAAATGGCCACTCCATCATTTTTATTGTAATTTGAGCCACTCCATATGGATGGTCCCCTTGTCCACAGTTCCTCCCACTTTGTATATGTCTTGCTAAAAGGTAAAGCACATTCTTGTAATATAAAAACATCTGACTTAAAAGTTTCTAGAAGGGATAAAACATTTTTTGCTCTCAGGGTGGATCTCACACTCCTAACATTGATGGTTGAAATTGTGAGTGTCATGAGCAAAAAGGTATGATGCTTTGAAAGTCATAAGAAAAAAGAGACTAAGTAGAGAGACTTTACATAGCTAAAAACCGGATCATTTTTATAAAACCACAATTTCTTGTGAAACAAGTTCTTCCTTTATTTCTATTGTAGAGAAACCCGGAGGTTGAACTCGTTTTCCCCCAGAGATGTCATGGTCTGCTCTGGGGGTGGATGATTTTAGCTCAATTGATAAAAAGGAAATTTCATTTGCCGAATTGTTCGGGAATATTCTGTTTAGTTCCCCCGATGAGGAGGACTCTGCAGCTGGTTCCACCTTATCTCTTTTTTCTTTTTCCATACCTGAAGGGGGTTGAAAAGCCCTTTTCCTTTTTAACTGAGCACTAGGAAGTTTGTCAATGAATTCCTCCCCTTCTACATTGCCTTGACTTACTTGCGTTTCTTGTTCTCTGTCACTTTTTCCGGTTTCACCTACCTCTAGTTGTTCAGTTTCACCTACCTCTACATCTCTGTCTTGATCCGTTCCTGGATTTCCTGGGCAAGGCTCCGCCTCTTCATCTCTTTGTTCTCTGCTCTGCTTCTCTTAAAATTTCTAGCTCCGCCCCCTCGTTAAACGTCTGTCTCGCTGTGTTCATAAATTTCTGTAATTTAAATGTGTTGGCAAAAGACCTTGGGCAGTCTCTGTAGAGATGATTTGTATCTCCACAGAGGTTGCACTTTCTGCCATTGGTACACTCTTCAAATGAGTGACCAATTTCTCTATGGCGGATGGCTGTTTTCGTTGCAAGCGAGCACTCTTTCGTTTCACACTGTCGTGCACTTCACGAAAAAAACGTTAGTTCCGTGCTTCGTAAGTGGGACAAACGAACACCACTGCAACAATATGAGACGCAAGTCTTTCTTCCTTGAACAAATGATCAGGGGAGAGCGCGAACGCAGTCCCCCACTACCAGAAATTATGCAGTCGAGATTCCCACATTTGGGGAATTCGCAGAAGTCAACAAGAGCCGCAGTGCAATGGCCGAGCCTCGTCCTGGGTGAACCGCCTTCGTGATCATGGTGTCTCCCCTGCCAGGTAAGTATGATTTGCTCCTTTTGGGCCAGAGTTCCCATACTTGCCTCTGCAATGCACATCAACGTTTACCCCAAGCGCAACTGCAATTTCCAGTTGATCGCTCTCCGTTGGAAAGCGCACAAAGGCGACAGTCCACAAACAAATGGACTGCATTTCTCTCGCTGCACGATGTTAGCCAGGTGGCTAGCGTCTCTAATAGGAACTACTCTCTTAAACACACACTATTCGCACATGCAAAGCTACAAGCTACATAAACACACACAAACATGCACGAGTGTGCGTGCACAAAAACATTTACGTCAGTTTTCCCGAAAAAGCAGATTAACTTCGGGTCTTCTAAATGCTTCTTTTCAATACACGATTTTGATCCCGAAAGGGAAGTGCACCGTTCCTGGAAACACTGCAATACCAGGTCGATGCGTGGAGTGGGCAGAGCAAGCTCCACTTCCAGCTCCGAGCTGCAAAAATCCATTTAATATATGGTCCCCAGATAGGGGACGTATCAGATATTAAACTGATAAGAACAGATTTTTTTCTTTCGAAAAGTTTTATTGTCATAGTTACATTCTTATTTACATATCTTTTCTTTTAAAATGCATTTAAAAAAAATAAAACAAAAATCAAATAAAACCATGTATATTTTTAAGTGGTGCAACCGAAAACAAAAACAACCAGGAAAAAATAATAAAACCATAATTGTGACTAAGAAACCCATGTTTCACTCCTCGAAAAGGTTTAAAGGGTATAAACACAACCCATAAAATCAACACTATAAAAAAAACCAAAGTCTCTTGTCATTTGTTGTACAGAACCGGGTGAGTCCCTATTTAAAAAGTCCCATACACCCATACACCGCTCTGCAGTACAGGCCGCACTCTTTCTTTTTTTGGGGCCTAGCGGAAATTCTCTCCCTCCAGCCCGCTGGCCCGCTGTTCCCGTAGCCAAAGGTGGTGGGGGTGCATCTACGGGCAGCCAGGTGCGGGGGCAAAGCAAGGACCCTAAGCGTGACCCCAACCCCCTCCTCCGAATGACAAAGCCCGGCACCCCTGCAGCTTAGATGTGATCATCTGCCCGCAAGCGTGGAGGGGCACCGTAACCTGTTTCCCCACCAGCAGGTTTCTGGTGGTCCAGATGACTTCCTTTATGATGTTCAGGGTGAGCCAGAGCGAGGCGAATTGTTGTGACGTCAAAACTCTCAAGCTCCGGCCCACCCCGTGGATGGCGAGCTTGTAGTCCATCTGGACCCCCCCCGCTGGCAGGCTCGGGAAAACTAGGGGGCCAGTTAAGGTCCACAGGTCCTGCACGATGCCGCAATCCCAGAGGAGATGTCTCACCGTCTCCGGGGCATTACACCCCGGGTGTGGGCAGATCGAGTTCCTGGCCATTCCTCTGGAATGCATAACCGCCCTGACTGGGAGAATTTCGTGGGCCGACATCCATGCCAGGTCTTTTTGTCTGTTCTGCAGAGCGGGGTGGGCGGCGTTCCTCCAAACTTGTATGACCTCCCTTGTTGTGAGGCCTGGCACTGGGCTCACGAGTTCCCGGTCCTGCACAAGGGAGATTAGAGACTTGTGGTTAGTTAAAACAGTGACATCTTCCTTCTCTAAAACATGTTTTTTTAAGAACTTTTTAATAAAGGTATATTCCTTAGGCAGTTTAAAAGCCACTGGGGTTCTTAAATCACATTTTAAAATCTGGAGATATCGTAGGTAAGAACCCATCCAGAACCGAGCCATGGCCACCGTCTTGTTGTCTCTGGATGGGGTTACAGCGTATCTGATGTGCAGGGCGACAAAATGACTTCCTAAAAACAGGTGGGGGTCCGGGAGGCCTTTTCCTCCGTTTTCTGGCCTATTCTTCACAACCTCTCTTTTGAGCCTCTCCCACTTGGACCCCCACAAGAAGTAAAACACTGCCCTCTCCAGATTTAAAATAAAGTTCCTCGGGGGACTAAAAACAGAACACACAAGTAAAAGTAAGGGTAGAATAACAGCTTTAAAGATTAAAACTTTGTCCTCAATCGTCAGCTGTCTCATTCCCCAAAACCCCAGTCTTTGCTTAACTTTCCCTAGAAGGTCAGTCCAATTTTCCCTTCCACCTCCCTCTTCGTCAAATTTAACCCCTAAAATTTTAAGATCAGTTTCTTTAAAATCCAGGTCCAGTCCCTCTGTTTTCACGTCCCCCCACGGCCCAAAAAGCAGGGCATCAGACTTGTTCCTATTTAGTTTGGCGCCCGAGGCACGACCATACCAGTCAGTGAGGTCCATAGCTCGTTGTATTGATAAAGTGTCTGTGGTAAAAAGGGTCACGTCATCCATGTATAAAACACTCGTTGCTGTTAGTCCGCCAGTCCCAGGCACGTTTAGTCCATTGATCCGTTTGTCCCTTCTCAAGATCTGTGCCAGTGGCTCAATACAAACCACATATAGGAGTGCAGATAAGGGACACCCCTGACGGACGCCGCTGCGTATGTTTATCGCTTTGCATAAATGACCATTAACCAAAATTCTGCTGACTATGCCATTATACAGCAGTCTCACCCAAGCTATGAACCTCCCTGGAAATCCCATTTTGGCCAACACCAGAAACAGGTATTGGTGCGAGACACGGTCAAAAGCTTTTTCAAAATATAAATTTACTACTGCTAACCGAATGTTTCTGTCTCTCGCATAACAGATGACGTCTCTAATCAGCACTAGGCTGTCCGTGATCTTTCTCCCAGGCACAGCACAAGCTTGATCCGGGTGGATCACGTCCTCTAGGACAGTCGACATGCGTGTTGCTAAAACCTTGCTAAAAAGCTTAAGATCCACATTTAAAAGTGTGATTGGACGCCAATTCCTCAGGTCAGTCCTGTCTCCTTTTTTATGAAGCAGTGAAACTATCCCTAATCTAAAACTGTCGGGGACTCTGTCCATGTTCTCTAACAGTCAGTAGTTCGTTTGCTAAAACGTCCCAGAAAGTCAAGTAAAACTCTAGGGGGAGTCCGTCCATTCCTGGGGACTTTCCCCGTTTAAATTTTTTTAGAGCTTTTTGGATTTCTAAAATATTAAGATCTTGGGATAAAAGCAGGTTTTCACTACTTACTTTTTCCTCTAAAAATGATATAACTTCCTTTAAAACATCATGCTCTATTTCCTTTTCTTCATACAAATTTTCATAAAACTGTGTCACTTCCTTTAGAATCTCATCTGTTGTGTGCACCTCTTTATCACCGTTCTTTAGGGATGTAATCATTCCTCCTTTGTTATTATTTTCTTAAAGAAAAATCTAGTGCACTTCTCTCCTCCTTCCATATCTTTTTCTCTACTTCTTAGGATTATACCTTTACTTAGAGTTTCGCTTAAAATCGACATTTCTCTTTTTACATCTTTTATCTCTTCATTAAAATCAAAGCCTTTGTTCAGAAGATTAAAATATCTCTGTAGTCGTTTTTGTAGCCCCAACATGCGTTGTTTTTCTTTTCTCTTTTTCTCCTTACCCTCCTTCTTAAAAAAAAGCAGTTCTGTCTTTTACCATCTCCCACCACTGTGCTCTTGAATCATAAAAGTCTTGGAGGGTCTGCCATTGACTGAACTGCTCTCTGTATCTCTTGGTTATTTCCTCCTCTTCTAGGAGGGAGCAGTTCAGCTTCCACATCCCTCCTCCCTCTATCACATCCGTGGGGAGTGAAAGGGTGCAGGACAGCATCATGTGATCAGAGAAAAAAACAGGGATCAATCTAGCATCGGTTGGCGGGCAGTCTCTTGTAAATTCGAGAGGCTCTGGTACCATCACCACTGAACCAGGTGAAGCCCTCCTCTCTTTGATGCATCATCTTAAAACAGTCGACTAATTTAAAATCCCTTACAATGCCCTGTAGTAGAACCAATGTTTTATCAACCTTAAAATCATCCCCTGCTCCTTTCCTGTCCTTTCGGTTTAAAACACAATTAAAATCCCCTGCCACCACAAGTGGAGCCTTACCTAGCATGTGGGGCTGCAGGTCTTCCAAGAATTCATACCGATCATTTTTCCCAGAAAACCCATACACATTTAGAATGTTAAAATCCCTACCTAAAACAGTCATCTTTGCTAAAATACCCCTTCCGTCTTTCACCACTGTGCTCCCCTTAACCAAGACTTGAGGGTTTCGGATTAAAATGGCAACTCCATCATTTCTGTTATCATTGGAGCCACTCCACATGGAGGGCCCCCCCAGCTAGCAAAAAATTTCGGCAAGACTTCTTTTTGCCGCCAGCCCTAAACTGTCGGCTATAGGTGCGTCTCGCTGGCGGGGATGAAACGTTTGCCGCCGAATACGTCACTCCCATTTCTTGCGAGATGCCGCCGGCATGCATTCATTTTCTCTGGCGGTTGCCTCCGTCTATTGGACTGTGGCGGGCTGGCGGCAAGCCGCTTTGAAATTTTCTCAAAATCGACCATGTGCAGGAGTTAGAGTAAAACTGACAGCATTTTAACTACCTTTCACACTTAAAGTGGTTATAAAATCATAATAGCCTAGATGTTAATTATATCCAACAGGCTATAGTTGTTTTGCTCCAAAGTCAGTAGGGTTTATAACAGATTCTTGACTATGATTCCATTAAAGTAAGGTTTAGAAAATGACATTTAAATTACTTTGAAACTCTGAAGCGAGTACAGTAATATATGTAAAATATATCGAATTATTTTATGCACTTAGGTGAACATTTTTACATTTCTTTGATTTATGCACTGACTGGAAATGTCGTTTATGTCTAATTTTTTTCCGACCTCGATTTTTAATGTATTTGACCTTTAACAGTGTAAGGGATTAATTTGCAATTGCGACCTGTACAAATTAATTGTTAAGAAAGTTAAAGCACATACAACGAAGTATCTCCACCGGGCGAAAGGGGCAGCAGACGAAGTTACCGGTTACATTTCTCTGTCTGTGTTGCTTGTGTGCAAATCCTGGAAGATCACTCGTCACACGTTTTTGTTTGAAAAGAGGATCAAGATACAGATTTCAGATAATAGTCATCGACTACGATCGTTTAAGTAAGTACATATTCATTTTGTACGTTGTTTTTGTTTATCTTTATAAAAACTCTAGTCATCTTTGTTCTTGCCTAACTAGTCGAGCTAAATTAGCATTGTTTATAAAGTTGTCGCTATAACTTTTAACTTTCTGAAATAGCTACTTGGTTTCTTCCAGGCGTTGAGTTTTTTTTCTGTTACAAAAGTAACGATGTCTATATTATTTTGTTTGTATGAACAAGTATGCTTTTAATCCACTAGCTAAAGTTGCTAGCAAGTGTTAGCTAACACATGCGGTTTTGCCTTTGTTACAGTACACATTGAGGTTTAGCAATGTTGTTAGTAAGAATACGTTTGCTGTATGCTGTTATTCCAGTAGCTAATGTGTCTAGCAAGTGTTAGCTGACACGTGCTGTTTTGCCTTTGTTACAGTACACACTGAGGTTAAGCAATGTTGTTAGTAAAACTTAATTTGCTGTATGCTGCTAATCCTGTAGCTAAAATGGCATTAACAATGTGGTTTTGTTCACGGTTTCTTTCAGATAACTTGACCAGAGCATAACCTGTTATGGGTGAAAACGCTGGAGGTATGTAATACCTTGTGCTAAACTTAAGTCCAATTCATTAAATGTATGCTATAACTTCAAACATATTTTTACATGTCAATGATTATCAATAGGAGAAAGTCATCGCTCTGTTATAGGCCCCTTTCCCCTGGCATCTCGTGTACAGCATGAAGTTTTCAGCTACGAAGGTATATTGTAGGCCTCTGTCTTAGTGTGCATATTAAAAATAGTGCCTTAAGTTGTTGTTTAAAAAAAAAATATATGTGTAGATTTTCACAGACTCCAGAATGAGAACCAAGCCCTGAGGGAGGAGAACCAAGCCCGGGGGATGCACAAGCAGGTGAGAACATGCACTCTTTCTTAAATTTAACTTTTTTTGTCTGTGATGTAGGTCCAAAATTGTCATATGCCTTTCATTTTGTAGCTTCGGATGACAGCGGCTCGCTTCAAGAGCAGGTGAAGCAAGTTGGGACAATGCTGAAGACGTTTGCTAGCACTGGGCAATCAGGTACAACTCGCAAACAACGCCTGTGGTTGTTGATTTAATTCCCATTGGGGCCACCTGTTCATGTTGTAGACCTAGATATAAATGTCATAGTTCAGTAGTTGATGAACTAGGACTGACTACTTTATTATTTTATTCTGGGAACCCCTGTAGGTGCAGATCAGACCCTAATGCTGCGACGTCTTGTATAGTTTGGTGATGTTGTGCGTAGCATGGACAACAAAATGGACACTATGCTGCAACATTTCAGTGCCTGTTGGAGAGATATCCCTGCCAGGGTATGTGTAACTCCCCCTAGACACCCAGGAAGATTTTGGTGTTGCTTGACAACACTTTGAGGCAGGATAAAGAGCTCCAGGAACGACTGGTAAGTTTGCTAATTTCGCTGTAGGGTAATCTAAAAAGTAAAATTAAGATTGTACACTGCCTGTCACATATTTATGTATGAGAAACTTCAGAGAAATTTAATTTGTAACACTTTAATTTTCAGCTTCGGTTTTTGGCAATCAAATGTGGGAGGGACCTAAAGACAACCGTGTGGCGAATGCTTCAGAGTATCTTCTCTAATCACCTTTCCATTAATACAACCTGGACCGGTGTAGAGAATAAAACATGTTTTAGAGACCTGTTCCTGAAGACCATTGTACCTTACTATCCTTTTGTTAGAAATTACTTGTAAATATGATGTTATACCTCAAATTATTTGGTGCCAAATATCCTCATTACTTGATATAATGTTTACTGGTAGCCTAATTATTTTCATCCCAGAGCTGACCTCTTTAAATTAACAATTAATGTAAGTGTTCTAATTTGACTGTAATGTTTTTTACCAACATTGTTTTTGTAAACCTGCATGTTCTTTAGTACTTTATTTTAATTTTCAGTTATTTACATTTCAGTGCTCTACACAGTTACTGTACTTTGAAATGTGGAATTAAAACGCCAAATGGGAAATTGACTGGTTTGATGATTCATTCTTTATAAAATGCACACTAGAAAAATATATGTATTATATATATATATATATATATATATACACAATAAGCGGCGGCAAAACGCACGAAAATAGCCGACGGGCCGTGGAAGAGCCGCCTGCAATATAACGGCGGCTGAACGGCGGTTGGCCCGCGGGCCATCCGCGGAACGAAGGCGGTAGAACGCCGGCTGCCGCTTTTAAATAGCGGCTGCCGCCGGCGGGGCGCCGTCAGACGCGTTTGCATTTACGCCTTTCTGACGCTTCTACTGCCGCCGGAGGACCGCCGGTGGGCCGCCAACTCATTGCTATCTGGGCCGGAGTCCATAGCTTTTCCCATTCTTTATAATGCTTCTGAAAAGGCAGAGCACACTCTTGCAATAAAATGACATCTGTATTCAAATCTTTTAGATAAGATAAAACACTCTGTGCTCTCAAAGTGGACCTCACACTTCTCACATTTATGGTAAGGATGGTGAGTGCCATGAGCAGTATGGTAAAAAAGTTATGACAGGTTGGCATAGAATACTTTTAAAATGACATTTAAAAGGCTACAGATATACTTAAAATCATAAAATTTCACGTGATACTTGCTCCTCCTTTATCTCCACAAGGCTGAGATCAGGAGGGCGAACATTACTTGTTTGAGGAGCTGCAGAGGGAGCCTCATGCAGCTCCTTTGGTGATGATGCTTTAAGCTTAATGTTCAGAAAAGACACCTCATTTGGGGACTCCTGGGGCCATATGCGGTCTGGATCTTCCGCTGATGTACTCTCTGAATGTCGTGTACCTCTCAGCTTTTTGTCTGTTTTAGACAACGGAGATCCCGCGGGTCTTTTCTGCACTTGAGCATTTGGGAGTGAGCACTCTGTTTCACTCCCACTGATCTCAGCACTTACCTCCAATACAGTGATAAGGGAAGTAGTAATTTCCTCCGATTCGTTCTCTTTATCGTGTTCTTTCACTTCCTGTTCAGTTAAAAACTTTGGCTCCGCCCCTTCGGCCACCTCCCTTCCTTCCTCTTGACCAAACCCTGGGGTTGGTTGGGGTTTTGAAATTCCCGCCAACACCTCAGGGACCGCCTCCTCGCCCTCGAGTGCGGCCTATGTTTGTGTCTGTGTGGAAAAGTCTGTGTGTAAGAGTCTATGCAGGTGTTTCAGTAGAAATTAGGGAGGGACAAGAGCGTCTCTCCGTACTGCTCTACTCAGGGTTGAATTTCAGCAGCAGCCTTGGCCAAGGCTGATACGGGGGAGTCGAAAGAGATGGGCGAGCAACCGCATTCCATTTAGACGGCTACTCTCTTTGTCCAAAATGGTCTCCAAGAGTATCAATTTTCCTTTGCAAAGTCGTGAGCTTCTCCGTGATAGAATCCATATTGCGGTTAATAGTCTCATTTCCAGAGCCGACCGCTCTTCCCACGACTTCCATCATAACGGGCAGCCTTGTGAGACTTTTGAGAGCTGTTACCGTTTTCTTAATTTCTCGATAACAAACGGCACAGCCTAATCCAATCAGCATAATACCTGTTATCATGGTTCCGAATAGGTAGACATCTTCAATGTCCTCCACGGAAAGAGGAGCCAGACACACGATCCGCCATCTCTCCCAGGCGTCCATCGTGTAGCCAGCTGCAAACGTTCCGTCAGGGCAGGCAGGTTCCCCCGAACCCAAGCTTCTCGTCGAGAAGATCGTGTCAATAGCGTTTAGAGACCATTTGATCAGATCCATAATTTCAGTTGTAGAGCAGTGCAGAGAAAATCTCTCAAAAGATGATACGAGACGAGACACAAGGTCAGCAGGAAAGTAAAGGGGAGGACGGGAGCAAGAGAAAATGCGACTGCCTCCGTTGAGAGAGCGAAGAGAAGAGGAAAACTTTTGGGGCAGACTCTGTAGAGGTGGTTGCTATCGCCACAGAGATTGCACATTCTGCCATTTGTACATTCCTCAAAGGTATGACCAATTTCTCTGCACTTCCCACACACTATTTCTTGGCAGGCCTCAGCTAGGTGTCCCAGTTTCCCACACTTTCGACACAACTTTGGCATACCTTGGTAACGGATGTAGCCTCGGTTTTCTCCCAGCACAATCATTGAGGGCAGTTGTTTCAGGCCCTGATAACTGTTGACGTCTTCCCATTGTTTGATGGGGATTCGCCAGCAGCAGTCCCAGATACCGTCATCATCCACCACTTTGACTGGTTGGCTTCTAACCGTGCAAAATCTACCCAGCCAAACACAAATGTCTTCTGCGTTTACAGTTTCATTGAACAGTCTAACAATTACCGTTTTAAGTGAATTGTCAGAAAGTTTCTCAACGGAAACATCGAGAACTGGGTTTTACAAATCTCAAACCTGTGCCAGAAAGTGTGTAACAGGAAAGCACTAGCAAAACTTACGTCAAAACCTTTGTTCTGCGGCAGCATCATCAAACAGTTTAAATCAGTGGGATGAAACCCGAGGGTTTTCTGGATCAGCTTTCTGGAGAAGTCAAGACTTGACATTCCTAGAAGCTTTCCATCCATCTCTTTAAAAAGCAAACGCACACTGTGGTGCCTCCGCACGCCGGCACGGGCAGCCGACATGGTGGAGGCACCTACAGTACACTAAAGTTAAACTTTTAAAAAGGACAATAAATAAGTGAATCAATAAATAAATAGATAGCTTACCTTAAAATGAATTCGCCAATAGAATCCGCTGTTTTAAAACCTGAAAACCACGAAAAACACAATAGACGTAAAAAATACACACAGAAAAAAGCAAATAAAGCACAATGTACCTCCCTAAGTTGATAGACTCCCAAAACAATAATTTGAGCGCCAAGAGACCTACAGGAGGCGATCGCAAAACAACCGTATGGCAAGACACGTGATCTTAGCCAAAAGGCCGAGAAGCGATGCCAGCTGGTCGCAGCTAGCTGGAAAGGCAGGGGAGGCACTGACTATCGGGGTGTGGGTGCACATGCGGCTGAAAGGTCCGAACGAACAAACAAATGTGTAAATGAAAAAATAGACTCAATCAATTGACGGATGGACGAACAGAGAATGAATTAGGCTATATTTAAATACATGAACGAATGAAGGAACGAACAGAAACGTACCTACAGATATATAAATACATAAAAGTCAGCGTGGCCTGGACGAATTTCCATTGAAGATGCGTTCTATGGACTGATGAGGCGGACATTAGACGTTTTTCCGTCTCACTTTGTATATATATATATATATAAGGAACGAACGGACGACCAAAGAAACTTTAAATAATCATTTCTTTATACACGTGTTTCATTATTTAAACAAATCAATTGCACAATTAGCAAACAAATCGAAAATATACAAACACAAACAAACAAATCAAAAATACAAACGAAAGAAATAAAACAAAAGAACGTGGGGATAATTGGAGGGAGAATTTCCATTGAAGACGCGTTCTATAGGCTGATGAGGCGCACAGTAGACTTTTTCCGTCTCACTTTGTAGATATATATATATATATATAAGGAACGAACGGACGACCAAAGAAACTTTAAATAATTATTTCTTTATACACGTGTTTCATTATTTAAACAAATCAATTTCACAATTAGCAAACAAATCAAAAATATACAAACACAAACAAACAAATTAAAAATACAAACGAAAGAAATAAAACAAAAGAACGTGGGGAGAATTGGAGGGAGAATTGAGCCGTCCAGAATTTCCATTGAAGATGCATTCTTTTGGCTGATGACGCGGACAGTAGACTTTTTTCCGTCTCACTTTGTATATACAAGGGACGAACGAACGACCAAAGAAATGTTAAAATAATAATTTCTTTATACATTTGTTTCACTATTTAAACAAATCAATTGATAAATTAGCTACAACATATACAAACACAACAAACAAATCAAAAATACTAACGAAAGAAATCAAACAAAAGAACTTGGGGAGAATTGGAGGGAGAATTGAGCCGTCGCGCCAGCAAAGGAAACAAAGGACACGCCACGAGCTCATGCTCTACGGCGCATTGTTCTTCGATTCAATTTAACCATGCCCTAAACAAATGCGTGTCTTTCTTCAAATGACTTTGCTACAGGAAGAAATGCTTTTTTTCCTAATCTGTGGCGAAAGTTTAGCTCTCAACGTTCGTCGTCAGTGCATGAATTCGTTCGCCAAAATGGCGGATGGCTGTTTTCGTTGCAAGCGAGCACTCTTTCGTTTCACACTGTCGTGCACTTCACGAAAGAAACGTTAGTTCCGTGCTTTGTAAATGGGACAAACGAACACCACTGCAACAATATGAGACGCAAGTCTTTCTTCCTTGAACAAATGATCAGGGCAGAGCGCGAACGCAGTCCCCCACTACCAGAAATTATGCAGTCAAGATTCCCACATTTGGGGAATTCGCAGAAGTCAACAAGAGCCGCAGTGCAATGGCCGAGCCTCGTCCTTCGTGATCATGGTGTCTCCCCTGCCAGGTAAGTATGATTTGCTCTTTTTCGGGCCAGAGTTCACATACTTTCCTCCGCAATGCACATCAACGTTTACCCCAAGCGCAACTGGAATTTCCAGTTGATCGATCTCCGTTGGAAAGCGCACAAAGGCGACAGTCCACAAACAATTGGACCACATTTTTCTCACTGCACGATGTTAGCCAGGTGGCTAGCGTCTCTAATAGGAACTACTCTCTTAAACACACACTATCCGCATATGCAAAGCTATAAGCTACATAAACACACACAAACATATACGAGTGTGCGTGCACACACATTTACACGATTTTGATCCCGAAAGGGAAGTGCACCGTTCCTGGAAACACTGCAATACCAGGTCGATGCGTGGAGTGGGCGGAGCAAGCCCCACTTCCAGCTCCGCGCTTCAAAAATCCATTTAATATATAGTCCCCAGATAGGGGACGTATCAGATATTAAACTGATAAGAACATATTTTTTTCTTTCGAAAAAAGTTTTATTGTCATCATTTCACCTCTTAATCACATGACTTCTTTTGGTACATCAAATATACTTTTTACATAAAAAAAAGCCATTTAAGAATAAAATCGTGGAAAAAAGGTATATTAGCATCAAATAAATAGTAATAATGATAGACATAAAAACCCTCTTAAAAATAAAACCCTGTTAAAAACTCCCCTTACTTGTATAAAAGTATAATGCAAGATCAACCAGAAGACAGTTCTTAAAACACACAATTCTAAAAAACCACTGTCTCTTGTCGTCTGTTGTTCAGAACCGGGGAGAGTCCTTAACAATATGGCCATCAAGCTGCTCCGCAGTACAAACCAATTTCCTTTTGTTTCTGGCTCCCAGCGGAAAAAACCCTCCCTCCGGCCCGCTGTTCCTGTAGCCGATGGTGGTGAAGGTGCATCTACGGGCTGCCAGGTGCGGGGGTAAAGCCGGGACCCTGAGCGTGACCCCAGCCCCCTCCTCCAAATGACAAAGCCCGGTGCCCCTGCAGCTTAGATGTCACCATCTGCTCGCAGGCGTGGAGGGGCACCGTAACCTGTTTCCCTACCAGCAGGTTTCTGGTGGTCCAGAGGACTTCCTTTATGATATTTGGGGTGAGCCAGAGTGAGGTGAATTGTTGTGAGGTCAAAGCTCTCAAGCTCCGACCCACCCCGTAGATGGCATGGGAAAACTAGGGGGCCAGTTAAGGTCCACAGGTCCCACGCAGTGCCACACTCCCAGAGGAGGTGTCGTACTGTCTCCGGGGCATTACACCCCGGACGTGGACAGATGGGATTTTTGGCCATTCCTCTGGAGTGCATGACCGCCCTGGCTGGGAGGATTTCATGAGCCGCCATCCACGTCAGGTCCTTGAGCCTGTTCTGCAGAGCGGGATGGGCAGCGTTCCTCCAAACTTGTTTGGCCTCACAAAGTGTGAGGCCTGGAACTGGACTCACTGGTTCCCGGTCCTGCACAAGAGAGACAAGAGATTTGTGATTAGTTAAAACCGTGACTTCTTGGTTCTCCAAGCTGTATTTCTTTAAAAACTTCTTAATAAAACTATACTCTTTAGGCAGATTAAAAGACACTGGGGTTCTAAGATCAACAGTTAAAATCTTTAGAGTGCGCAAGTACGACCCCATCCAGAACCTAGCCATTGCCGCAGTCTTATTGTTGCTGGATGGGGTTGTGGCATACTTGATGTGGAGGGCGGTGAATTTGCTCCCTAAAAACAAATGGGGGTCTGGGAGTCCTTTTCCTCCATTCGCGCTTCTTTTCTTAATCACTTCTCGACGTATTCACTCCCATTTGGACCCCCAGAAGAAATAAAACCCTGCCCGTTCCAACGCCAAAAGAAAGAGCCTTGAGGGGCTAAAAACAGAGCACAATAATAAAAGCAAGGGTAAAATCACAGCTTTGTAAATTAAAATCTAACCCTCTAAAGTCATTGTCCTCAGTCCCCAGAACCCCTGTCGTTTTCTAACTTTCCATAACGTGTCTGTCCAATTGCTTTGTCCACCCCCCTCCCTGTCAAACTTTACCCCTAAAACCTTCAAATCTGTTTCCTTTACAGTCACATCAAGTCCTGCCATGTCTGCACGTCCCCACGGTCCGAAGAGCTGGGCCTCAGACTTGCTCCTGTTTACCTTTGAGCCTGAGGCCTGTCCATAGAAGTCTGTCAGTTGCAAAGCTCTTCGGACCGATAAAAGGTCAGTGGTTAAAATTGTGATGTCATCCATATATAAAACACATTTCAAGGTAAGTCCATTTGTCCCGGGTAAGTTTAGTCCTTTGATCCATTGGTCTCTTCTCAAGAGCTGTGCCAGTGGCTCAATACAAGCCACATACAGGAGAGGAGATATCGGACACCCCTGGCGGACTCCACTGCTGATTTTTACCGCATTTGTTGTGTGCCCATTTACAAGAATTTTGTTGGTTATGTCTTTGTACAGCAAGCCCACCCACGCTAAGAACCTCCCTGGGAACCCCATTTTTTGCAGTACCTGAAACATGTACTGGTGCGAGACCAAATCGAAAGCTTTTTCAAAATCTAAATTTAGGACTACGAGCCTCATGTTTCTGTCCCTCGCATAACAGATGGCTTCCCTCACCAGCACTAGGCTGTCCGTGATCTTTCTCCCGGGCACAGCACAGGCTTGATCCGGGTGGATTAGATCTTCTAAAACCGTCGACATCCGTGTAGATAAAAGTTTACTAAAAAGTTTGCAGTCAAAATTTAAAAGGGTGATTGGTCGCCATGTTTTTAAGTCAGTCTTGTCTCCTTTTTTGTGTAACAGTGAGACTATCCCTTCTGTAAAACTGTCTGCTAGTCTGTCAAGTTTGTCAAAATCTTTAAAAGTGTTTAACAATTCGGGTGCTAAAACGTCCCAAAATTTTACATAAAATTCGAGGGGAAGTCCATCACTTCCTGAGGACTTCCCAGTTTTAAAACCTTTAATACATTTTGTCAGTTCTAAAAAGGTAAAATATTGGGTTAAAAAAGCACATCCTTTATCAATCTCATTCTCTAAAAAGTTTAACATTTCCTTCATGACGCTACCTGTTACCTCCTTTTCACTGTATAATTCTTTAATAAAAAGTTCCCACTTCATTTAAAATTCCCGCTGTGTTGTTGGCCTCCCTCCCTCCCATGTTTAATTTAGTAATTGCACTTCCCTTTGTTACAATCTTTTTTAAAAATAGCGTGTGCATTTTTCCCCTTCTTCCAACTCGCTCTCTTTACTTCTTAAAATCACTCCTACGTTCCGTTCTTTCTCTAAAAGCAACATTTCTCTTTTAACTTCTTTGATTTCCTCATTGTATTCAAAACCATTGTTTAACAAATTAAAATACCTCTGTAGTCGTTTTTGAAGCCCCAACATGCGTCGCTTCTCTGTATACTTTTTCTGTATCCCTTTCTTTCTAAAAAAGTGTCCGGTCCGGTGCTTCACCATCTCCCACCACTGTGCTCGTGAATTAAAAAAATCTTGGAGGGTCTGCCATTGGCTGAATTGCTCCCTGTATTCTCCAGCTATCTCCTCATCCTGCAACAGGGAGCAATTCAGCTTCCAGATCCCTCCTCCTACGGTCACTCCTGTGGTGAAAGGGAAGCTGAAGGAAAGTATTGCGTGATCAGTAAAATACATAGGTGTCAATATAGCATCAGTTGGTGGGCAGTCACGTGTAAAGATGTAGTCAATGGGAGAGGCCTTGGCGCTATCACCACTAACCCAGGTGTAGCCCCTTTTTTTACTTGTGCATTGGGGAGTGAAGTATCAGTTTCGCTCCCACTGTAGTCTAAACTTACCTCTGGGACTGTGATCAGTGACAACACACTTTCCTCTTCTTCTTCTCGGTCAGCCCCTGCTTTGGTACCCATTTCCGTTCCTTCCATATTAGGCTCCACCCTTTGGACCACCCCACGTCCTTTCTCTTGGCCAATCCCTGAACCTAGATTTTGAATTTCCCGCCAAAACTTCAGGGACCACCTCCTCTTCCCTTTGTATTTGTGTAATTTGGGCGACCATTTTTGTTGCCTTGAGTGTGTTGGCAAAACTTCTCGGGCAATCTCTGTAGAGATGGTTAGTCACCACACAGATTGCACCGCCTGCCATTGGAACATTCATCAAAACTGTGACCGATTTCTCTACACTTCCCACAAACAATCACTTTGCATGCTTCGGCTAGATGCCCAATTTTGCCACATTTTCTACACAATTTGGGCATCCCTTGGTAATGAATGTAGCCCCGGTTTTCTCCCAACACAATCATGGATGGCAGATGCCTCAGGCCCTGGTAGTCCTCTGCGTCCTCCCATTGTTTAATGGGAATTCGCCAAGAGCAGTTCCAGATTCCATCCTCATCTACCACTCTAACCGGTTGGCTTCGAACCCTGCAGTATCTACCCAGCCATACACAAATGTCTTCTCTAGTTACCGTTTCATTAAACATTCTAACGACCACAGTTCTAAGTGAGTTACTAGCACACTAAACAGCACACTAAAATAAACTTAAAAACAGATAATGAATAAATAGATAAATTACCTTAAAATGAATCAATTGAATCCGCTGTTTAAAACCTGAAAGCACAAAAAAAGGTTAAAATACACAAAAATAGCAAGTATAGAAAACAATATACCTCCCGAAGTTGATGGACTCACAAAACAATAATTTGAGAGCCAAAAGACCTGCAGGAGGCGATCACAGCACAACCGTATGGCCAGACACTTGATCTTAGCCAAAAGGCCGAGAAGCGATGCCAGCTGGTCGCAGCTAGCGGGAAAGGCAGGGGAGGCACTGACTATTGGGGTATGGGTGCACATGCGGCTGAAAGGTCCGAACGAACAAACAAACAAATGTATAAATGAAACAATATGCACAAGTGGTCGATTCTTAACATTCTTATAGATCTGTGTACACCATTGTGCTAAAAATATGTGAGATCAGTATTGACATGGCATCTCCCTTAAGTTTTTTTATTATAATATATAATCTGGGAGTACCCTGTCAGCCCTGTACTTGATACTGTAAGAACCAAATCACAATGACATCACATTTTCAATAAATGAATGCTATAAGATGTTTTCTGCAGTCTAAATTAATTGACAGATGACTTTTTACATTAAAATAAGGGCACTGCAGGCAGTCGCTGCGATATTAAGTGATCTGTTATCAGGTTTAATAGATAACAAAGCTAATAATGTAATATATCCACCTGAAAATCCCAGATGGTTAAACCAATAAGGTTATAATAAATTATGTAAAATATGTTTGATAATGACCATTAAAAATGACCATGTGTATAAGATATTTGGTTTTCCAATGATAATAATTTTTATTATTATCCTATGTTTTAGCGTTTAATTGTTGCAAATTTTGTATACAGACTGGACCATATAACGGGCGTAAAATGATGACGGGATACCGTGCTGCACACGGTGTTCGTGCATCAGAGGTTCGAGTTGGCCAGACATTGGCACAAATGCATGAACCATATCATCGTGCTCGATGCCAGGTGGAGTCGGATAACATAAAACCATTATTTATCATGTCTAATACTTTGGTAACACTTTAAATTAACTTGTATGAATAAATCATTAACAGACATTATATTATGCGGATAATACAGATCCTTGTTAATATATATTAAAATAGCTGGAAATGTAAGATAATGTTTGTGTTAATGTTTATTGATAAACTAATAAAACATTATTTATTGATTAACATTGATTAATCAATATTTAATTTTAATTAAAATACTTTGAAATGCCATTAAACTTTTCATTAATATGATAATGCACATCTTTAAAATCTACAAATGATTTTAACAGATGTTATATAATGATTAAAAGCTTTTGTTAATGTACATTTTTGCTGCTATTGGGTGTAATATGGCTAAGGTTAGAACAGGTTTAAGGCTTTATTGAGAGGTCAACAGTGTACTGTCATGATTCTGCCTCCCTATGTCATGTATTTCTTGATCTTGTGGCAAAGTCATGTCAAAGCCTTCGGTTTTGCATGGAGAGAATCATATTATTGTCTATCATGACATAATATGTGACCCTGGACAACAAAACCAGTCTTAAGTAGCACAGGAACATTTTTAGTAATCGACAAAAATACAAGGTATGGGTAAAAATTACAAATTTTTCTTTGATGCCAAAAATCAAGTAAACAGAATGTCAGATATTAAGTAAAGATCATGTTCCATGAAGATATTTGATAAATTTCTTACCGTAAATGTATAAAAACTTAATTTTTGTGAGTGGATGGCCTGCTACAGTGCCTCAGATTAACAACTTCAATATTTTTTGCACCCTCAGATTCCAGCTTTGTAAACAGTTGTTGTTCCACCAGATATTGTCCTATCCTAATAAACCATATATTAATAGAAAGCTTATTTCTTCAGCTTTCAGGTGATGTAAAGATATCGAAAAATTGACCCTTAAGACTGGTTTTGTCGTCCAGGGTCACATATGCGTTCTCTCCGGTGTCTCGTCTCTAGCCCTGCCCTCTCTTTCCTCGTTATCTCTCCATTAGTGTTTCATCCCCTACACCTGTTATTATCCTTTGTCTGTCTCCCAATAAAGCATCCTCTTGCTCATTTGCCAGTTCTGTTGTGTTGCTTTAAAAATGCATTATCATGTGAATTGAAAGTTGAATGAAATCTGTAAGCATTTCAATTTACATAAGTGATCTGTTAATAATTAGGTAAAGTTTGGTAAAAGTACATTTAATAAGCATTAGCAAGCACATTGTCATTTCTAGCTTTGTGAATGTATATTAACTAATTATCTGTTAAGCATTATATAAGGTTAGCTAATTATTTTTTTAATTAAGTGTTGTCACTTTTGTTTCAGGGTGCACGAAATTTAAATCCGATACCATACAATGCAGAATATGTGGGCCACAAACTGCATATGGACCAAAATGAGAAGCTTTGCATGTTTGGTGTGACCCATGTTATCGCAATTGATGGCTTCAGCAAGAAAATTGTTGGCCATTCCACTATGCCAATCAAAAATAATCTAACAATTTATGAAGAGGTTTACAAGTAAGACAGAAATTTTCTATTATCATTTGTCCATATTTTGGTGAACCTTAATGGTAGTGTGAACATTTAATTACATTTTTTTATTTTTTCCTAGAAAAGCTCATGGGATGTGGGATCAGGTCAGAGTGGACCATGGTACAGAATTTTACCTAACCCTCTTCATGCAGGAAATCCTAGCAGATCACAGACATAACCAGCAAAGACTTCCTTACCTTCAGACAACATCAACTAAAGTGAGAGTAAAAAAATAAAAACATGAGTAGATCTATATAAACTTTTGAATTACTGAATAACATAAGTAGCGTTATAAATCATTTAAACAGTCAACTTTAGCGCTAGATGTATATGTTCATAAGCTATTTATTCTTGTTGTTGTGTAAGAACACTTTATACTGTATAATTTTAAATTGTACTTTACATTGTCTACATTGATCTTTTAATTCACAGAACCATACTGTAGAGAGAATGTGACCTGAAGTAAATAAGCGGGTCAATTTTCCAATCAAGACTGTACTTATCCAGATGGTTGACCAGGAGTCTTTGAATATGGAGGATGGGTTGTCAAGATACTGTGTGTCCAATCTTACATGCGAGATCAGCCAGATTGGACTTCAAAGATTTGTTAATGCATGGAATAATGGAGGATTTTTATTGTGATTTTTATTATGGTTTAAACATGCTTTTACATTTAATACGCTTTATGATTTCATTATTGATCACTAACTGTGCATAATATGTTAAAAATATAACAAGTGTGTGAGTTAACCAAAGGACTTATTTGGAGTGAACTTTCTGTACCAAAATAATATGTGTGTGTGTGTAAAGATCAGATTGCGCAGAGCTCGTCGAAATTTGGTGAGGTATGGGGTCTCCACAAATAGTCGGGACAAGCAGTGTAAGCTGATTGGCGGAGACAGAACAAAGGAGAGGAAGCAGATTGGACGTGTTCCCAGGATTTCACATCCGCGAAAGGACATTAGCTTCTCGAGCTAATAAAAGACGCCATAAGGATGTAAAATTGTTCTTCGGTGTGAGTCCTTTGTGAGATATCAGTTCTCTTGTAAGACTGAGTCTGAGGCAACCCACCCAGCAGCTGTTGTATTTTTGAATCTTCTGATCAATAAACTTCAAGATTTTACTTTGACTGGCCTCTCTCCAATTCTGAACACGCAGAACATTGAAGAATTGTTAAACAGATGGTGACATCCGACGTGATTGGAGAAAAGGGGCATTTAGAAAAATTGTAAAACTCAGGGATTGACCGAAAATCGGGACGTGACAACTTTAAACTTCAACACACTGTCGACAGAATAAGATAAGGTAAGCAGAGACCTGTTTAAACAAACTTCTGCAGATTGAATATTCCAAATTTATGTGTTGAGTTTGAAGTATATCCGTGCCATTGATTACAAATTAGAAATTGGTGATATTTGTTGATCAGAATAAAAGGATATATATATTTTTTTTTTTTTTTTTATTTATATTAACAAGACGGGGTGAAACTTTGCATCACGATTTTATTTATATTAACAAGACGGGGTGAAAGGCCGCGTCACGATTTTATTTATATTAACAAGACGGGGTGAAAGGCCGCGTCACGATTTTATTTATAAAGATACGCTAAAAGCCGATTAAACTGTGTATATTGTGTTTTGTATACTGTAATATTGTTGTGTAAAATGTCTGAATTTGAGAGGAAGTGTGTGATTTATGGGTGTTCACCGGTAGCTATGCAGTGGGAAAGAATTGTGGATATGTTAATTGCTCAGTCGGAACCGTAAAATCATAAGAAGGACAGAAAAATTTGGGAAAGTAAATGGAGTCAGATATGTATGGAAAATGTATGGAAGGAATCGAAAAATGTAATTATTATATTATTAAGATAACACCAAAAATCAGGGAAATGGAGGAAAAAGCGCATGCAAGTTTAAACAAACATGTAGAAGGAGGAAAAGATGTGAAGTGGTTAGAGAAGAATAAGCATTAAAAGGAGGAAGAGAAACTGAGAGAAGAATTACGATTAAGGAATCCCAAAAAAGAGCACAGAACATGTGCAGTCGGAAAAGTCAGAGAAAAAACTGATGAGAGAGTCAGGAAGTGCAGGGGCCAGTATCTCGTGTCATACTGAGACCACCCCCTTATGTTCTGATTTGAATAAGCTGTTGCCACCGCCCTATGTACCAGCATCACAGCAAGTGCAAGTGAATGTGAAAGATTCCAGGGTGGAGGTATACATGCCAGATCTAGATGTTTTAAAGGATCAAATAAACGTGTTGACAGCACTATTAGAAATAATGGGAAATAGACAGGAAACGTTACAAAGAAAGGATAGTATAACAAGCGAAAGAGCACGAGTAGTGCACAATGAGGAGAAAGACAAAGACATGAAGGGACAGGGAGCTTGTAACAACAGTGAGGATGGAGGGCCACTGCAGGTATGTAGGGACGTAGTCATTATAGGAACTACGATGTCTACCCCAGTGTCACAGGGTACTAGGAGTCATACCAGAGCCTGTCAATCCACTCGAGCCGGTCAATTCACTCCCCCTCAAGAGAGACAGTGGGACATTATGTGTCACCCAGGCAGTGAGTATGATGAAAGGAATGTTAATCTGCCAAACGCCCAACTAATGTCAGGAGGGGCAACTAATATGCCTCTGATACAGGGCAACGGAGGGGTACTAAAGTACCAGCCCTGGAGCCATAGTGACATGACAGCTGTGCTGGCAAAATTGCCCCCCATTACATCTGGTGGAGGCAGATGGCTTACAAAGTTGATGGCATTGTGCCACGGCACCACCTTGGCGGTGGGAGACATAAAATGCCTTTTGGGCCAAATTTTTACTGTTTCTCAGATGGCAGAGTTTGAGAAGGATGCAAATCTTGAAGACGAACCCAATGACGTACGGTATATCACTGTCAGTACAGTGATCGCCAGGGCCCTCAGAGAAAAATTTCCAACACCCCCAACCGTATACCAAAACATTAAGTTCCGCATTAAGCCTGGTGAGACTGGAGCAAGTTATTATTTTAGATGCGCAGCTGAATGGGTCAAGGAACAAGGCATTCGAAATGTACAGGCAAAGTTAACATGGACCCCTGAAGCAGAGACCGCGTTCATTAAATTGAAAGGGGAGCTATCACATGCAGCATATCTGCATGGCCCTGATTACAGCAAGGCATTTTTCCTGGACGTCTCTGAAACAGGGAATAGCGCACATGGAGTGCTAGACGTGTGCTCATGTATGTCAGTGTCCTAATGGATGCCATTGAACAACGCCAGCCAGCTTGGATTCAATTTATTGTCATTACACACATACAAGTACAGTGCAACGAAATGTATTACAGCTTGTGCCAGGTTCACTGCAGGATTGGCAAAGATCATTGAAAAGACATCACACATTGTGATGGGTCATCAGTTAACGGTCCTGACCACGCACTCTGTCATGTCGTTTGTCAACTCTGAATCATTTACATTTTCACCGTTGAGGCAGAGAAAACTGTCCAAATGTCTAACGGCGCCAAACATAACATATAAACACGACGGCATTAACATGGCAGATTTGTTCACCAAAGGGGAACCACATGACTGTGCACCAATCACTGACCTGGCATCTCGTGTTCGCCAGGACTTAACTGCAACCCCTATCCCTGAAGCCTCGGACGTGATTACACTATTCACGGACGGGTGCTGTTTCAGAGCTCATGACGGCTCTTTGGTCTCGGCATACTCTGTTGTGCAGCAAACAGACTTAGGTTACACCACTAGGGAAGCAGCAAAAATAGAAGGCAAACAGTCAGCACAGAGAGCAGAACTAATTGCGGTCACACAAGCACTAAAACTTGCAGGCTCTGGTAAAGTCAACATTTACAGTGACTCAGCTTATGTCGTGGGTGCTGTCCATGTCGAACTCGCAGTTTGGCAAAGAAGTGGGTTCGTCACTACGTCTGGTAGGCCTATAGCACATGACGCAGAAGCACGTGCACTGTTGGACGCATTGAAAATCCCAGCAGCTGTTGCTGTCATAAAATGTCAGGGCATTGTAAAACAGACAGTGCGGTAGCAAGGGGAAATGAGGCTGCTGACTTGGCTGCTATTGAGTATTTTCGTCAGTATCTTTAACGCATATCCTTAACCACAATGATATATCTTCATTTATGCATGCATTTGAATATTAATCTATCACACTTTTATTATTAGACTTTTTATCAGTAATGAAGCATTAAGAAGTATTCATAGGAACAATAGAATAGACTATTAGTTGTTAGATATTAGTGATATAATCAGAAGCCATATTTAACCACATTTAATTCAAGATGATTGTAGGCAAGTGACTAAGATGATTTAATGAATTAATGTTACAATCAGTATACCAGTTTAATGATTATTTACATAAAAATACTTATATAGCATGTTTAAAGAATACTTTTCAACATTTTACAGCAATATAAAGTCCAGTGATGTCTGTAAGGCCTAAGGTTCAAATAAAGTCTAGAGAATGACATGCATAAAACACTTTTTGCATAGAGCACCTGCACGTACCCCCGACACATTCTTGAAGACAAATTTAATTAAATTTAACTTATGGCCTCATTGATGCGCTAGAAAACATTACTATATCAAAAACATAAGGACAGTTTTAATAAAACCCTGTCGTATGCTAAAGGACAACTCATGAGTTATTGCACAGGGTCAGAGATGCATTATGAGTTCACCAAGTCATTTTGCCGGAAAAGAACCGGAAAAGTGTTCAAATATGGGCACATTATTATTTGTCCATGTGCCAACCAAGATTCCACAATTAAAAACGTGTCCTGTTGCCTGGGATTTATTGGTGGCAGAAACAGAGTTATTGGTCATCAAAAATAAGAGATAACGGGAACTTACCTGATTGGTGAGCAGACAAACCCCCCTGCACAAGTTTTACTATAACTATGGGCTTGAAAACACTGTATTTGCAGATGCTTTGGGAAGATCTCACTTTGTTTGATTCGAACAAATAAAGTTTACTTTTTGACACCTGGACCTTCTTTGTTTGAGCAATTTTTTGAAACTACAAGATCAATTTTTCCACAACACTGCCAAAACAGCTGCAGGCTATCAGGTAACCATGATGGTACAGACTGACTGTTCATATGTGAAATTGTTACCATCTTTCAGCAGAGAAACACTTGTGGCCGAACATGGCAAATACACCAGAAGAACTGTCAACGTGGACAGAGTATGGGGCCCTGTGTGCACCAGATGGTCTGTGGCAGGCCCCAGATGGCAGACCGGCATTGCCGTTGAGCCTGTCACGCTCTATCATGAACCAAGCACACACTATGTCACACGTGAGTTCAAAACAGATGATGAAAACATTGCAATATTGGTGGCATCCTTTTTTGATGGCTATGGTGTCTAACTTTGTACTTTCATGCGACATTTGTCAAAAACATAACGTCAAACCAACCTTAAAACAGTTAAAGGGCACATTTTTGCCGTTGCGAGGCCCAGGAGAGGAAATCGTGATTGACTTCACAGACATGGTAGAGAGGGTGCAAGGGAAACGGTATTTGTTGGTGATAGTTGACCAATTCACAGGTTGGCCTGAGGCTTTTCCTTGTGGAAAAGAAGACAGCACTGCAGTCATTAAGTGTCTCATAAATCATTATATCCCTCATTACGGTTTTCCCCGGCATATCCGGTCAGATAATGGATCGCATTTCAAAAATGAGCATTTAAAAATCGTAGAGAAATCGCTGGGCCTAACGCATGCGTTTGGGGCCGTCTATCATCCTGAATTGCAAGGTAAGGTCGAACGGATGAACCTAACGCTGAAACTTAAATTGGCTAAAATCTGTGCACAGACCAAATTTTCATGGCTATCAGCTCTTCTGTTGGCTCTAATGTCTGTACGTTCCTCTGTCAACAGAATTACTGGCTTTACACCTTTTGAATTGCTTACAGGTAGATCTTTTCCAGGACCGTCGACGCCGCTGCAGCCGGACACATTGTGTATATTTTGACAAACTGACTGCTATGATTCAACATTTCTCTCAGCAGACTCACTCTGACATTGCTAAAGAACCTGTCGAGCCCCGTTCACAGTGGGTTCGCCTGAAGAAGTTTCGAAGGAAGTGGAATGAGCCACGCTGGACGGAGCCTCTGAAAGTGACGGCAAGGATGTCACATTGTTTCCGACTATCTGGCAAGGGCGACACCTGGTATCACTTGTCTTCTTGTGTTAACTGTGATCCACCAAACAGGTCACTGTCAGAGACTGCTGTGGACCTGAGGGCTCAGGTCCAAGAGAGGGAGGGTATCTCTGGAGCAGAAAGTGGAGCAGAAAGTGGGACACGAGCATCAACAACAGTGGCATTAAAAATCTAGTGCGAAAAAGGATGTGGTTTGGACAAACTAGATTTTCAAAAAGTCAAGAATATATTGAGACAGTGCAAGCCAAAATCCACTCACCCTTTCAATATCCACCAGAACAGGATCAGCCAATTATACAGGGGAGTTTTTCCTTATAATGGGGGTGCACATGCAAGAAACAGATAGAAAAGCAGTAATAAAATTTGTTGTGGACAGTTCACCCGAGGAGGAAAGAAATGGGACAGTAGCTGAGCCATTATCATTAAAACAGAAGAATGGGGTAGTAGAAATAGATTACACCATGTTAAAACCAGAAGATATGATAGAAAGAGCCACAGGA
Organism: Barbatula barbatula; assembly: GCF_947034865.1. Classification (NCBI taxonomy): domain Eukaryota; kingdom Metazoa; phylum Chordata; class Actinopteri; order Cypriniformes; family Nemacheilidae; genus Barbatula; species Barbatula barbatula. The sequence goes on from NC_136764.1 coordinate 26,256,862, forward strand.
TATGGGGAAAATAATTTGTGGCTGGAATGGATAATTACCACAGCCAGAGAACAGAGCTTAGATGATTGTGTAGGATGTGCTAATGCAAGACCCCATTTATATATTGAACCAGCCCCGTTGTATCAAAACGATACGTGGGGCTATGAGTGTATGTTGTCATTGACACGGATGGCCAGTCCAGCAAATTGTACCACACTAGCAGCAATATTTCCACCAATAACCAATCTTTCACGGGCAGGTCCGTTTACACCAAAGAAAGCAAATTATACTTGCTATGATATTGAACGTCAATCACCAACTAGCAACCTGGGGGAGATAAACAAGGAGTGGTGTGATCAGATAATAGTAGATAATGGAACTAAAATAGGTACGTGGGCTAGGGCAGGTTTGTATTATTATTGCGGAGATCGAAGATTGTTTACTAGGATACCTGAGAAGGCAAAGGGAGTGTGTGCTTTGGTAAGACTGGGAGCTCCAATAACCCTGATAGGAGATAGAGCAGTCAGAACAGAAACCGTGAATTCAGCAACATTGACTAGAAGACGTAGGAGACACATTATTAAAAGGAGAGCAATAGGTTCAAGTGTAGATTTGACATTAAATAGTCCCACGTATATCGATGCGATAGGAATTCCACGAGGTGTACCAGATGAATATAAGCTAGCGAACCAAGTGGCAGCAGGTTTTGAGAATATACCAATAATAGCTGCTCTTTTTCCAGTCACCCCGAACAAGAATGTAGATAGGATTAATTATGTGCATTATAATGTGATGAGACTAGCAAATATGACAAGAGATGCCGTAGAGGGTTTAGCGGAGCAACTTGCACCAACCTCATTGATGGCCATCCAGAACCGTATGGCTGTGGACATGTTATTGGCAGAAAAGGGAGGAGTATGTGTAATGTTTGGTGATCTTTGTTGTACGTACATTCCCAATAATACTGCCCCAGATGGATCAGTGACGAGGGCATTGGAAGGATTAAAAACTTTGTCTATCGAAATGAAGGAACATTCAGGAGTAAATAATCCTATTGGAGATTGGCTAGACAAGGCACTAGGCAAATGGAAATCAGTAATAATGTGGATTGTGGTATCGATAGCTGTATTCGTAGGTATTTTGGTCTCATGTGGATGCTGTTGTATTCCCTGTATCGGATCACTATGTAACCGATTAATATTAGCGGCAATAGAAAAAACTGACGTAACCCCTCCCAAATATACCATGCCTCTATTGTCTGGCGACCACTTCCTAGATGAGGATGATAACGATGATTGTGATGATGTATGACCACTTTCAGTGGTCAAGAGAGGGACTGGAGGATTTTTATTGTGATTTTTATTATGGTTTAAACATGCTTTTACATTTAATATGCTTTATGATTTCATTATTGATCACTAACTGTGCATAATATGTTAAAAATATAACAAGTGTGTGAGTTAACCAAAGGACTTATTTAGAGTGAACTTTCTGTACCAAAATAATAAGTGTGTGTGTGTAAAGATCAGATTACGCAGAGCTCGTTGAAATTTGGTGAGGTATGGGGTCTCCACAAATAGTCGGGACAAGCAGTGTAAGCTGATTGGCGGAGACAGAACAAAAGGAGAGGAAGCGGATTGGACGTGTTCCCAGGATTTCACATCCGCGAAAGGACATTAGCTTCTCGAGCTAATAAAAGACGCCATAAGGATTATAAATACCATGTTAAATTGTTCTTCGGTGTGAGTCCTTTGTGAGATATCAGTTCTCTTGTAAGACTGAGTCTGAGGCAACCCAACCAGCAGCTGTTGTATTTTTGAATCTTCTGATCAATAAACTTCAAGATTTTACTTTGACTGGCCTCTCTCCAATTCTGAACACGCAGAACATTGAAGAATTGTTCAACAATAATCATAATATTTCAGGTAGGCAGGGCAGTGCTTTAACATTTGTTCACACTGTAGAACATTCTAAAGTGTTCTTGCGTGTTCAAAATTGGAGGGAGGCCAGTCAAAGTAAATCTTGAAGTTTATTGATCAGAAGATTCAAAAAATACAACAGCTGTTGGGTCAGTTGCCTCAGAACAAAGGCTCAACCCACGCCCAGTTTTACAATTCTGGATATATTTATAGTATTTGTCGCCGGTCTCTCTTCGTGCCTTTGAGTGACGTGTTGTCTGGTATTCGTCCAATCAGCTCTTAGTCCATTGTTCTCCGAGTTTCTGCAAAACACCAAATGACAACCCACACACCCCAATTCTGCCCAGTAATAACATATTTCAAAAGGTCAGACAATGGAATATGTGTGTGTGCATATTTATCTTTTTCAGTTGCATGCATATATTCCGAGACTTCAGCTGTCTCCTGCTACTTCCTCTTTCTTTTGCATGCTTTCGACACCCACACACCATTTCCTCTTTCAAGTGCACTTAATATCAGCTCTTAACTTTTATGGTTAAGGGTTATTGTACGCAAGTAATAGAATAATAAAACACTTCTAAAAGTAATGATGCATATAGAATAATACTGCATAGGAAACATATAAATGAATATCCCACAACACCCAAAATAGAATAACTTTACATTGGTGTAATTTACAGACACTCTTTTCTAATGCATTCAGAAAATTGGTTTAGTCTCCATTAATTATGGGATAAAAAGCATTAACATTTTATTTCAAGCAATAATTTAACTGATTTACATTTTTTACATGACTTTACTCAATATTAAAGAAATCAAGACTATATTTTCACAGAATCTTCTTTACAGTATGTAGGATGACTATGTATAAAACTGTAAACCCAGCTAAAGTCATTTTTTGTGATTTACTGAGTTTAATTTGACCAGTATGTCTTTTACCTGGAGTTGAACAATGACGTTTAACATTGCAATACACTTGTAGTACGAATAAGATATTTGATAAAATGATATTTTTTTATAGGCAAAGGCATCCCCAATCTACTGGCAAGAGATGGATGCAAAACCAGGATTTTGGAGGAATTCCTTGCCAAGCGCCTCAGAAGCTGCTGAGCTGTACCGTCAGGAAATGAGACACAGTCTGACTGTGCGTTTGGCATTGACCCATTCCAGTCTGATGAGGATAAAACTAGGGCAGAGACAGAACTTAATTCTTTTAATTTTGACCTTGGAGAGGTATTGAACTATACTGTAAATGAGCATTACCACCCATTCCAAGACTGTTTAACTGGGCTAATTAACATCACCAGAAGATGTGCATAGGTCGAGATATTTTGCAGAATGTAGGACATGAAAAAAAATCTGGGGTACTTTTTACTACCATTGAAAATGTTCCTACTAGGGTAGGGTGACCATATGAGCCATTTCTCCAAATGGCCAAAATATATCCTCATAGCCTTATACAGTTGAGGCTGAACCACTGGAGTGACACGGACTATTTGAACAATTTCTTTACTCACTTTCTCCGCATTGAAAGTTCATTGTGTTGCAGTCTATGGATGAGTCAGAATGCTCCTGGGACCCATAAAAACTCGAAGATGAAAAGAGGTCCTAGGGTTGTCACACAATTTTAGGGCGGGTCATTCATGACGGAATTTTCATTTTACGGCAGACTATCCCTTAAATACCTACAATATAGATTCTCTATCTCAAATTAAGAAATAAAACTGTCATTTTACATTCACCAAGTTTTTGCCAAATAAATCACTATAAATCCACATTGTAGATCACACCATTGGGGTTTATTTTGCTATAATAACCAGCTGACTGCATTATCTCTTACATACTGTGGCAGTAAATTATATAGGGAATATTTAATGCACAGGGATGCACATAGGTGGTGCACAGATGCGGCCAAAATTAAAAATGCTCGTTGTAAATAAATTTAGATTGCTTATTTGTGTACTGACATGGATGAAACCTTTTAATCCACATACTGTACATATCTGCGTGATGTCCAGGTGTTTACTTGCCTCTGCACACACAGCACCTGAATGAGGTTCTCAGCACCTCATTGTGATGTTCTGTGAGCCCCTGACTATTCTTGCACAGCTCCCTGAGCTTGGCTGACACAGCTGGTAAACCTTCTGATGCAAGAAGGACCTCCTCAATTTTGTCTTTTATTTCAAAGAGCCCAGAGTCCTCGTGTTGTGAAGTTTGTCTACGACAGTAAAAAAGAAATAATTGACAGATGATTAAAGACAACAAATGTATAAATATTTTCTGATATTTTTAATATTTTATACAGAAACAAGACCAACGTGATGAGAGCCAAAATATTGAATGCCACTGACAAATAGCAAATAATCCACTAATTTGTAGAGGGAGGTAAATATGACAATTTTAAGACATTATAGAGGGGGTGAAATGACATGAGAAACATCCTAGCATCATTATTTTGGTGTATCTAGTAGTAAATTAGATACACCAAAATAATGATTTTTTTAATAATAGATACATCAACCTGTTAAACTCAACCTGCTGTTAAACTCAAATAATTACATTTACTTTTGGCAGACGCTTTTATCCATAGCGACTTACGTTGCATTATCCTATACATTTATACATAGGTATCTGTAATCCCCTGGGATCCAACCCACAACCTTGCATTGTTATCGCAATGCTCTTACCACTGAGCTATAAATAATGATGTTTTTCGTGTCATTTTTCAAACCCTCTTAAAGGTCGTGTGCCGTCACATGGTTTTAATTCCGTGGGAAGTGCAGCCAGAGGGCAGGCATTGATTTTCTATATCAGAAAGTCAAAAGGCTGGCCCGAGGGTCTCCCATGCTGGCCCAGGCCATTGGGCAGTCTTTATTGTTGAGCTCTGTTTCATGATTTTAATTTGCATATAGATAGACAAAAAGTTAAAGGACTAGATTATAAAGATTTTATGGTGAGAGTGCTTATGAACTTACACTAGTTTTCGCCGCTTTCTTCTGCCCATCTCTGCAAAAACATCTTCAGTAATTGCAAAAATGCGCCTGGAACTCTGCTTCCAATAAGTTGAGCCTGTGGCAGTAAGGATAAAAAATTAGAAATTCAGAATGGTACTGTCATTGTAGCAATTAGAAACTTGAATGATGAGATGGGGTGAACTTTGGAATGAATTTGTTAAAAATCCATTCCAGCCCAAAATACAGACCTTTAGTGCCCGGGGTGTCTAATAGAACATTTCCTTGACTATCCGTGAGGCTGATGTTTTCATCAGCCCCCATGGCATTATTGATGTCAAACAGGCCTCATTCTCATCAAAAGGAATCACCATTGCCTTGTCTTGAACTAGTTTGTCACCTTCAATTTGTCCAAGGAAAATTGTTCTGTGGGAACACACACAAGTGTCTAACATAAATGGTTACACTAAACACTTAAGGGCAAATCCCATTTATACCCCTTACCCCTACACCTCTGTTAAGCTCGTCCAACATAAAGGAGTGTCTCGATTCTCTTTTGGTTGAAGGGGTAGGGCGAAGGACCATATAGCCCTTAAAACTATGATTTTACAGAACCTCACTTCAACTAAATAGGAATTACATTTTCCAGCATGACAGCCCATGTGAGTATAATGCAAATAATGACAAATAACATTTTATTTGTGTTACATTCAATATTGTGTTCATATTTGCTGTCATGTAACTTAAAGAATAGTTTGCCAAAAAATGTCTAGCTTGTTAATGCATAAGACAAATGCAGTAACCAGTGGTGGATTGGCCACCAGACCCCTAAGACATGACTGCAAACAGACCCTCGCGTTCCGGACCCCTAAAACATGACTGCAAACAGTCTAGGGGGGCCGGAAAGCCACTGCAAATGGACAGAGGGGGGGACCCCCAGAATCACAAAGGGGTGTGCTGCTTTTGCCAATTAAATACATTTTTAAACTTACCTTTGGTAGATTTTCGGGCTAGCTGCAGAACTGTGTCCACGCGTATCTGTTGCAGTGGCACATCTGGAGAAACTGAAACGAGGTCGGTCTGTCCAGGGTTAGGGTGAAACGGTACTGGGCTAGGAAGTGGCCCACAGGCATCGTCTCCTATCACCTGGAAGGTACCTCCACCAGACATAAGGTCGAGACAGCTGAAAAATCCAGATGAAGTAGGGAAAATTGATACCCCCAGACCATTTGTCAAGTAGACACTTGACTGTGTTACCTACACAAAGGGGACACGAGAGCAGCACAGGATCAAAATACAATTTACTAAAAAAAACGGTATTTGGCTATACTTTGGACCAACAAATTGTCACTAGCTTTCCAGCATTGCATGCTTACTACATTGAGACAAATGAGTTACAGAGGGTATGAACGTATCGTCACTTTACCACGTGACCACGCCGGTACTCGGCACCTTGAGTGGTGATGAACATTTAAACAATGTTCTGCGCGTTCAAAAATTGGAGAGAGGCCAGTTCAGAAAACGTTGAAATTTATTGATCAGAAGTCTCAAACAAACAGCTGTTTCGGTGGATTCTCAGACTCAAAAACAGTCTTAACAAAGAACCGACCACCAGAAAACACATACACATGGTTTTATATTTCACGCCGAATCTCTTCTTCAGCCTGGGTCCAATCCGATCGTCTCCCCTTTGTCTGCATTCCAGCCAATCAGCTCACTGCCTTGTTTTTCAAACCCGACATCTGTAACAAATTATAGAGGCCCAACACGCTCTGTGCGTAACCTGATCTTAACACACACATAGTAATGTCCTGTGGAAAAACCCCACAATATCAAATTCTCGGTTAACTCAACTAACACACTGGTTATATTTTCAACATATTATGCATAGTTAGTAATCAATAATGAAATCATACTAAATGTAAAGGCACGTTTAAACCACAATAAGATCCTTCAGTGTACCCATTTCTTCCCAAAAAGAAGTTGTGTGGTTGTTGTTACACACACACACACAAGCAGAACATCCTACCCCCACTCACTGACCACATTCCGATCTCTGGCAACATCTAGCAACTGTAGAACTCTAAGCTTCAAGCAGGAAAATACAACTGATTTAAACAACATCAATCATCCATTTTTATATCGATCCATATACGGATCTAAATTCCCACAGTGGCAAAATACTCAGCAAAATGGATGGTTACAATACCAGGAAATAGTGCTGCCCGTTTCGCGAACCACTAACAGGAAACGCAATTTTTGTGCAACATTTGAGTGTCAAAGAACACCGGATTCATTTGTAAGGCGTAAGGTAGTCGTGAGGATCATCGTAGAGTCCAACTGTTTGAAATGTCACCAAATAATTGCGTGTTTTTGTCCCGGTGTCTTTGTTTCTCCTATTAAAAGCAGCAATTTGCACTTCCAGCGTATTCACGTGGTAAAGTGACGTCAATCCTTTGCACTTAGGCTAAATTTTTTATTAACATTCTGAATACATTTACAAATAATTACCAATGGTAAGACCTGGTAAAATCTGGAGAGCTTTTGGAGAAAATGTAACCGTTGGGGTTTTCACATTCTAACAAAGATTAAATTATTCGAACGTGAGCAAACCTTTAAAATCCTTGACAAGTTGTCCACTGTAACATCTTCCTCCCGTAAAACTGCAGATATAAAAGAGCGTTTCAATGTGTACGTGGACGACATTTCTCACAGCTATGTAGAACAAGAACACGCGCAAAATTCTTTAACGTTTGCTAAACGTCTCTCGTCCGTTATTTCTTCTTCTTCTCTCGCTCTCTGTATTCTTATTGGTGGGTCGTAACCAACTTGTTCAGGTGCATACCGCCACCTACTGTACCTGAGTGTCCAACTTCATGGCTTCATGAACTTCGCATAGTTATATTGAAATAAATAAATGTAGTTCCGAATTTAGCCAGTCATTTGGCATTTTGACATTAAACTGCGTTGCCAAATGACTCCGCTGCTTGAATGAATCGGTAAATAAACCCAATATGACTCACTCATATTCACTAATGATTTACGGAGGCAGTAGCGACACCAACTGGCCTGGAGAGAGAGCGAGAGAGAGAGAGAGAGAGAGAGAGAGAGAGAGAGAGAGAGAGAGACAGAGAGAGACAGAGAGAGCGAGAGAGAGAAGCAGTTCAGTTTTAGAGGCTTTTGAGATATAATAATCAAAATCAACTAAATATTCAAGTTGGAACTCCTCACTTATATACTTTGCTTAATGTACTGAGAACAAAATCTGACAGTGATCTGGGAAAGACAAAATTATCAACACATGCAGGGTGTTAACATTAACACATAATGTTAGTCAGTAATGTGGCCATGTGCCCGTAAGTAAATGGTGTCTTGGGGGATCTACTCCCAGGATCATAGCATAAGTGAGCTCCTGGACAGTCTATGACACAATTTGACAACTTTGCATACATAAGAATCCCAGAGGTTCTTAACTGTATTTAGGTCTGGGGAACGTGAGAGCCAGTCAATGTCTTCATCAGCAAAACACGGCCTACAGCCTCTAGAGAAATGAAGCTGGGCATTATCATGCACAAGGAGGGGCCTACATAGCAAGAGCTGTCTGACAGTAGTTCTGGGGATTTCATCTGGATAGCCAGGCACATTGAGGTCTGTGCGACCCTCTAAGGATATCCTCCCCTAGACCACCCTAGCAGTTGCCTTTCCGCTGTAGTGAAAATATAGACAACTATTCACTATGAAAAAGTGAAAATTATTCACTATTACTTATGCTTCGTCACTTTTTGTTATGCTGCAATAAAACACAATTACAAACATGATAACGTTATAAAAAAACATGATTTTAGATTTTTTAAACAGAGCTACCTAAATTTGGAACCAAACTCTTGAAAACTACTTCATTATTTACTCTTCAACTTAAATGCACAAATGTACACCAGGGGCCATCATAATTGTTCAGCATAGTCATTTAAATAGCCTACATATGAATTTACATTTTAAAAATAAAAAGGTCTAATTTGAAATTGTGCTGTTCGGATTTTACTTTTTTGCAGATTTGTTAAATAAGTCAAAGTATTCAAATATGAAATAGGAACGTAACGCCATATGCCATCATCTTATATCACCAGTTTATTAACATGCCACTTTAGCAATTTTCATTTATACATTATTTAGAAATTTTCAAACGGTTGCCCCGCCTCTTACGTCTTAATCTTCTCGCTTTCGATTCGAATCAATAGTCGAGCGCTGGGAAGGCGCCCAGGTACGTTTTGCTTTGCGAACGCCCATCGTGTGTTGGTAAACGGCGAGTGCAACAGTCTGCTTTGCCGATTGCGAAACGTTATCGGGAAACAGTTTGCCAGAATATACCCTGACCCTGTTTTCGTTGCAAGCGAGCACTCTTTCGTTTCACACTGTCGTGCACTTCACGAAAGAAACGTTAGTTCCGTGCTTTGTAAATGGGACAAACGAACACTACTGCAACAATATGAGACGCAAGTATTTCTTCCTTGAACAAATGGTCAGGGGAACGCAGTCCCCCACTACCAGAAATTATGCAGTCGAGATTCCCACATTTGGGGAATTCGCAGAAGTCAACGTGCAATGGCCGAGACTCGTCCTAGGTGAACCGCCTTCGTGATCATGGTGTCTCCCCTGCCAGGTAAGTATGATTTGCTCCTCTCGGGCCAGAGTTCCCATACTTGCCTCCGCAATGCACATCAACGTTTACCCCAAGCGCAACTGCAATTTCCAGTTGATCGCTCTCCGTTGGAAAGCGCACAAAGGCGACAGTCCACAAACGATTGGACCGCATTTCTCTCACTGCACGATGTTAGCCAGGTGGCTAGCGTGTCTAATAGGAACTACTCTCTTAAACACACACTATCTGCATATGCATAAACACACACAAACATATACGAGTGTGCGTGCACACACATTTACATCAGTTTTCCGAAAAAGCAGATTAACTTCGGGTCTTCTAAATGCTTCTTTTCAATACACGATTTTGATCCCGAAAGGGAAGTGCACCGTTCCTGGAAACACTGCAATACCAGGTCGATGCGTGGAGTGGGCGGAGCAAGCTCCACTTCCAGCTCCGAGCTGCAAAAATCCATTTAATATATGGTCCCCACATAGGGGACGTATCAGATATTAAACTGATAAGAACAGATTTTATTTTTCTTTCGAAAAGTTTTATTGACACCATGTATCATCTCCATCTCCTGACATTTGTTACATTATAATTTGGAAATTTACGCAGGGATAAAAACACTCAAAAGTGAATCCTTAAAGGAGATACACATTGTGAATCCTTAAAGGAGAAACACACAAGATACACAACACATGTTTAAAAATTCAAAAACATGTAAAACGATGTTTAAAAAGGTATAGGACGCGGAACTGAACATTAAAGACACAATCCCAGTCTCTCGTCATCTGTTGTCCAGCACCGGGTGGAGTCCCTAACAATATGGCCATTAGCCCGCTCCGTGGAACAAGCCCATTTCCTTCTGCTTCTGGCGCCCAGCGGAAATCCCTTCCCTTCGGCCCGCTGGCCAGCTGTTCCCGTAGCCAGATTGGTGAGGGTGCATCTACGGGCAACCAGGTGCAGGGGCAAAACCGGGACCCTAAGCGTGACCCCAGCCCCCTCCTCCGAATGACTCGGCCCGGCACCCCTGCAGCATAGATGTAATCATCTGCTCGCAAGCGTGGAGGGGCACCGTAACCTATTTCCCCACCAGCAGGTTTCTGGTGGTCCAGAGGACGTCCTTGATGTTGTTCAGGGTGAGCCAGAGCGAGACGAATTGCTGTGATGACAAAGCTCTCAAGCTCCGACCCACCCCGTAGATGGCGAGCTTGTAATCCATCTGGACCCCACCCGCTGGCAGGCACGGGAAATACAGGGGGCCAGTTATAGTCCACAGGTCCCGCGCAGTGCATTACACCCCGGGCGTGGACAGACAGGATTTTTGGCCATTCCTCTGGAGTGCATGACTGCACTGGCTGGGAGGATTTCATGAGCTGCCATCCATGTCAGGTCTTTGAGCCGGTTCTGAAGAGCGGGGTGGGCTGCGTTCCTCAGAACTGGACTCACTGCTTCCCGGTCCTGCACAAGAGAGACAAGAGACTTGTGGTTATTCAAAACAGAGAGTTCCTGGTCCTCCAAACTGAATTTCTTTAAAAACTTATATTAAAAGACACTGGGGTTCTAAGATCAACAGGTAAAATTTTTAAAAAGCGCAAGTGTGACCCCATCCAGAATCTCGCCATTGCTGCAGTCTTACTGTTACTGGATGGGGTTGTGGCATATTTCATGTGTAGGGCGGTGAACTTGCTCCCCAAGAACAAGTGGGGGTCCGGGAGCCCTATTCCTCCTTTCTCCTTCATTTTTTTGACCACTTCTCTACGAATCCGCTCCCATTTGGACCCCCACATGAAGTGAAAGACCGCCCTCTCCAAATCTAAAAGAAAATTTCTTGGGGGGCTAAAAACAGAACACACAAGTAAAACAAGAGGTAAAATCACAGCTTTAAAGATTAAAACTTTGCCCTCCATCGTCATCTGTCTCAGTTTCCAAAACCCCAGTTTCTGCCTAACTTTCCCTAACATGTCTGACCAGTTACCCCGTCCTCCACCCTCATTGTCAAATTTAACACCTAAAATTTTAAGATCCGTTTCTCTAAGATCAAGATTAAGTCCTCGTGTCGATGGGTCCCCACGGCCCGAAGAGCTGGGCCTCGGATTTGTTCCTGTTGAGCTTTGCTCCCGAGGCCCGACCGTACCAGTCAGTCAAGTCCATCGCCCTTCGTATTGATGCAATGTCAGTGGCTAAAAGGTCATCCATGTATAAAACAAAAGTCGCTGTCAGTCCATCAGTCCCGGGGATGTGTAGTCCATTAATCCATTTATCCCTTCTCAAGATCTGTGCCAGTGGCTCAATACAGGCCACATACAAGAGGGGAGATAGGGGACACCCCTGCCGGACACCGCTGCGTATGTTAACTGCTTTGGATAAATGCCCATTAACAAGAATTTTACTGACCATGTCTCTGTACAGCAATTCCACCCAAGCTATGAACCTCCCTGGGAAACCCATTTTAGCCAATACCTTAAACAGGTACTGGTGCGAGATGCGGTCAAAAGCTTTTTCAAAATCTAAATTTAAAACTGCTAGCCGATTATTTCTGTCTCTCGCGTAACAGATGGCATCTCTGATCAGTACTAGGCTGTCCGTGATCTTCCTCCCTGGCACAGCACAGGCTTGATCCGGGTGGATTAAGTCTTTTAAAACAGTCGACATTCGTGCAGCTAAAACTTTACTAAACAGCTTTAGGTCAAAATTTTAAAGCGTGATTGGTCTCCAGTTCTTCAGGTCAGTCTTGTCCCCTTTTTTATATAATAAAGACACTATCCCTACTCTACAACTGTCCGGTAGTCTGTCTAGAGGAAGTACAAAAAGGGGGTTCGTGGAAAAACGTCCATTCATTTAGCGAGCCATTTGACGCATAGTGTGGTGATGGATCGTAGTGTGAAAAAACCTGACACAAGCCTGTTAACTAAAGGGGAAGTGGGTGATTTCAGATTACCCTGTGGTAATGCCAGTTCTTTTTTTGCTGTCCCCGGATAGGGGCTGTGGGGACACCTGTAGGGGCACCCTCGCGCCATGGCACCCCTCGAAGAGACCCCAGCCCCCTGTCCACGAACATCATACGCGTACCTCACAGGTTTATCCCATGTACTTGTGCTTCCCCGCTTGTCCTCCGACATCATACGAGTACCACGGCTCATTTGTTTGCATGGGAGGCGGGTGCCGGGTTCCGCCCACCGGTGCCAGGGTCCACGAAACAACTATTCGTCCCCTGATCAACTATGGGTGCCAATTTGACCTTCGACCCCGCAGACCCTTCCGAGGCCACGCCCCCTACCACCAAACCGCTATTCGTCCGCTTCCCAACTACTTTTACCAGAACCCGCGTTCTGACACCCGGGACTGACATATGTTTCTCCGAGGGGGCGTGACAATCGAGCTGTGTGGTTTTTAAAACAAAAAAATCATATTTACACGTTTAAAACGGCCAAAATGTGCGACGTCCACCAACCATTTACTCCTGGCCCATTCGATAAACTGCAGGTGGACAGCATGGCGTTCGACCTAGCAGATACCACATGTTAGGTCAAAATCATCATTTTACGAATACGTAAGCCTGTGGCTTCGTTAAAAAGCAACAATATCAACGCAAACACACTAGAAAATGATGTGATCCATTTTGTAGTCTGTTCTAACTAGAAAATGCAATCGCTGTCCACGTGCAGTTTATATGAGTGGACCACGTGTAGTATGTTGGTGGACAGCATGCTTTTTAACAATATTTAAAGTGTATATGTCGATTTTCAGGTGTCAGAAACGACACTGTTCATTGTGAACACACACACACACACAGGTTAGGAAACAACTCATAAAATGTTCGGTGTGGACTAAAATGGGATGAGTACATAGCTAAAACAGTGTCTGCCATTGAAATCAATGGGGGTTTTTCTTTTACATTAAAAAAGTTATAAAATACTTCTGGTGGACCAGGACTTTTGCCTTTTCGGTATGTCTCTCGGGGGACCGTGACGCAAGTGCCTGCGATGTTTCGGGCCCGTCGGACCCTCCGGTGGCCTTGCGGGAAAGTTCCTCGAGCAATTTATATGTATGAGCCACGTGTAGTCGGTTGGTGGACAAGGTCAATTTGTAAACAAAGGGTCAAAGACAAGGTCCCTAAGGTCAGAGGACATGCAGTGACCGTTGTAACGGACCCCCGAATGAGGCCCTGAAGTTTCGGGTCCGTGGCTTGTTCTTAAAGGGTTTAAAATTAGATGAGTACATAGCTAAAACAGTGTCTGCCATTGAAATCAATGGGGTTTTTAGTTTACATTAAAAAGGTTATAAAATACTTCTGGTGGACCAGGACTTTAGCCTTTTCGGTATGTCTCTCGGGGGACCGTGACGCAAGTGCCTGTGATGTTTCGGGCCCGTCGGACCCTCCGGAGGCCCTGCGGGAAAGTTCCTCGAGCAATTTATATGTATGAGCCACGTGTAGTCAGTTGGTGGACGACCCACTTATTAGCAAAAATGTGCCTTTATATTCATTTAAATGCATCAACGACCACATTATTCAGTCGGTTCACTTCATTAGACACACGTGTGTTAGCAGCAACTCGTAGAACGCCCGGTTTGTCCTCGAAGGTCTAATCAGGCTGTCTAAGCAATGACGCGTGTGCTGCATGCGTCGTGCGCAGAGCAGACGGTAACGCATGCGCGCGCTGCACGCGTCACGCTTAGAGCAGGCCGTGACGAGTGCGCGCGCCGCATGGGCAGAGCAGGCAGCGACGCACGCACGGGCCGCATGCGCCGCTGCATGCGTCACGCGTAGAGCAGGCCGTGACGCGTGCGTGCGCCGTATGCGTCACTGCATAGACCAGAGCGTAAAGCGTGCACGCGCTGCATGCCTCACTGAATGCATCGTGCATATAAGAGAGCGTGACGCATGCACACGTTTAAATAACCACACGCGCATGCGTCACGCATCCACCGATCGCCCAGAGAAGCCGGGCGACTTTGGTACTTTGTTTGGGGGTCAAAAGGTCAAAATAGGGAGAGTCGTCCACGAAAACGCATTGGCATAGATTGTAGGTGGACGCCCTCCCGTTGGGAAATGATAGGCCGAAGGGTCTGGACATTTTGGTTTATTTTTGTCTAGAAGCCCCCCATTTATCCCCCGAATGTCCAAAGTTCAAAAAATCCACCTCCCCCGACACTAAACCTTCAAAAGGCTGTTCAGGCCTATATGAGAGACAAGGCTGTTTGCTTAATCTTGTGATTGGGTGCAAAAACATTCCCTAATCCTGTAGGGCGATGCGCTCTGGGTATGTTGTCGGGGGCCGCCCGACGGGCGAGAATCTAGAATACGGGACCCCTCGGACCTCCCTGGAAATTTCCTCGTATAGCTTATTTGAATGGCTTTTGCATATGTGTTTCGTGGACGCAGCCCCGACAGGGTCAACCGACCCGAAACCGGGTCACCAGCAACCGCCCGTCATCCACCGGTCGTGCGGAAAAGCCGGGCGACTCTGTGACTTTGTTTGGGTGTCGAAAGGTCAAAATAGGGAGAGTCGTCCACGAAGCAGCTAATGAAAACGCATTGGCGTAGATGGTAGGTGGGAGCCCTCCCGTTGGGAAACGATAGGCCGAAGGGTCTGGACATTTTAGATTATTTATGTCTAGAAGCCCCCCGTTTATCCCCCAAACGTCCAAAGTTCTTAGACCTTGGTGAAAAATCCACCTCCCCCAACACTAAGCCTTCATAATGCTGTTCAGTGTTATATGAGAGACGAGGCTGTGAGCTTAATATTGTGATTGGGTGCAAAAACGTTCCCTGATCCTCCAGGGCGATGTGCTCTCGGTATGTTGTCGGGGGCCGCCCGACGGGCCAGAATCTAGAATACGGGACCCCTCGGACCTTCCTGGAAATTTCCTCGTATAGCTTATTTGAATGGCTTTGCATATGTGTTTCGTGGACGCAGCCCCGACAGGGTCAACCGACCCGAAACCGGGTCACGAGCGACCGCCCGTCATCCACCGGCCGTGCGGAAAAGCCGGGCGACTCTGTGACTTTGTTTGGGTGTCGAAAGGTCAAAATAGGGAGAGCGTACGCGTCACTGAATGCATGTATGCGTCACCGAATGCACCGTGCATAGAGCAGGCCGCGTCGCATGCATGCGCTGTTACCACATCAAACCGTGACGCATGCACGCGCTGCACGCGTCACCGAATGCATCGTGCATAGAGCAGACCGTGACGCATACAAGCGCTGCTATAACAGCAGACTGTGACGCATGCACGCATGCGCTGTATGCGTCACCGTATGCATCGTGCATAGAGCGGGCCTAGGAGCATGCACGCAATGTAATAACGGCGCGTGTACGCTTCGGTTCATGCATTGAGCAATGTATACAAGGACATTTACCGCAAAGGCCCCGGGGGTCCCGAGAGACCCCAAACATCACAGTCACTTGCGTCACAGTCCCACAAGCGACATAGTGAAAGGCCAAATGCGTGGGTGCCCGGAAAGTATTTTAAATCATTTTTTATGTATTACTCTGCAACCCATTCATTTCAATGGACGAGGCTTGAAAAGGAAGCCTTGAACGTAAAAGAGGACATCTTAATAGTCAAAATGAGCATTTTATGATTCGATACCAACATATATGTGTACAATAAAGTGTACTCGTTGAATAATGTGGTTTTTGAAACATATAAATTTATATTTTTAAGTTAAACATTGCTAATAAGTATTATGTCCACCAACTTGATACACGTGGCCCGTTCAAATAAGCTGCAGGTGGACGTTTCTCTGTTTTTCGCCAAGTCATGCAGGAAGCGACCGCCATCCGTTTATTTGAATTGACCACGTGTATTAAGTTGGTGGACAACCCGTTTTAAGGCAAAATACAGCCTTCTACGAGTCGATAATAACATATGTACGTTGTATAAAGTGTACTAAGGTAATAAGGTGGTTCTTTAGTCGTATATATAAATACGTCGGGAGAAAAGTAAACAAGAAAGCCCTGGCGAAACTAAGTAACGAGAAAAACTACAAAGGACTACAAATATGGCAACCAGGAAGTGACCACCCGCAGCCATTTTTAAGCATAAATAAGTATTATGTGAGTTCTTGCGAACATATGTGTGTCTAATAAAGTTTAATATGTGAATCGCGTCTCTGTTTATTCATATAATTGATTATAAACGCCTGGGGAATCGAATAAAGAAGAAAACTACGCAGGACTACAAACATGGCACGAAACCGGAAGCTTGTTCCGGTCGTGTGCCATATTTGTAGTCCGTTGTAGTTTTTTGGTAATTCTACCACTTTACGCTTATATGAACGGCACACGCGTATTATGTTTGTGGACAACCACTTTAAGGGCATAATTCCGTCATCTGTGAGTTGCTGCTTACATATGTATGTCTATTTAAGTGTACCAACAGATTTACATGGTCGTCAATGCATATAGATTACTATAAAGTGTGTCCGCGAACTTAATACGCGTCGCCCATTAAAATAAACTGGAGGTGGACATTTCTCCGTTTTTCACTAAGTCAAACAGGAAGTGTCCACCTGCAGTTTATATGAATGGACAACGCGTAGTGAGTTGGTGGAAACTCGTTTTTAAGCATAAATAAGCATTATGTGAGTTGCTGCTAACATATGTATGTCTATTTAAGTGTACCAACAGACTAACAGGGTCGTCAATGCATATAGATTACTATAAAGTGTGTCCGCGAACTTAATACGTGTCGCCCATTAAAATAAACTGCAGGTGGACGGGACCAGGGGCAGTTTATATGAATGGAGTATGCGTAATAGGTTTGTGGACAACCACCTTTTGGGGGTTTGTCCACGAACCTAATACGCTTGGCCCATTACTATAAACTGCAGGTGGACGGGACCACGGGCAGTTTATGAATGCACCAGGCGTAGTGAGTTGGTGGAAACTCGTTTTTAAGCATAAATAAGCATTCTGTGAATTGATGTTTACATATGTATGTCTATTAAAGTGTATCAACAGATTTACATGGTCGTCAATGCATATAGATTACTATAAAGTGTGTCCGCGAACTTAATACGCGTCGCCCATTAAAATAAACTGGAGGTGGACATTTCTCCGTTTTTCACTAAGTCAAACAGGAAGTGTCCACCTGCAGTTTATATGAATGGACAACGCGTAGTGAGTTGGTGGAAACTCGTTTTTAAGCATAAATAAGCATTCTGTGAATTGATGTTTACATATGTATGTCTATTAAAGTGTATCAACAGAATAACAGGGTCGTCAATGCATATAGATTACTATAAAGTGTGTCCGCGAACTTAATACGCGTCGCCCATTAAAATAAACTGGAGGTGGACATTTCTCCGTTTTTCACTAAGTCAAACAGGAAGTGTCCACCTGCAGTTTATATGAATGCACCACGCGTAGTGAGTTGGTGGAAACTCGTTTTTAAGCATAAATAAGCATTCTGTGAATTGATGTTTACATATGTATGTCTATTGAAGTGTACCAACAGACTAACAGGGTCGTCAATGCATATAGATTATTCTAAAGTGTGTCCACGAACTTCATACGTGTGAACTACTACTGTAATCTACAGGTGGAAATGACCACATGCAGTTTATTTGAATGGACTTCGCCTATGAGGTCTGTGGACAGGACCACATGCAATTTATATGAATGGACAACGCGTAGTGAGTTGGTGGAAACTCGTTTTTAAGCATAAATAAACATTCTGTGAATTGATGTTTACATATGTATGTCTATTTAAGTGTACCAACAGACTAACAGGGTCGTCAATGCATATAGATTATTCTAAAGAGTGTCCACGAACTTCATACGTGTCGCCTATTCTCATAAACTGCAGGTGGACGTTTGCCCCGTTTTTCACTAAGTCATACAGCAAGTGACCACGGGCAGTTTATATTTATGCACCACGTGTAGTGAGTTGGTGGAATTTCATTTTAAGGCCATTATCGTGTCTTTTGTGAGCTAACATATGTGTGTCTAATAAAGTTGAATATGTGAATCGCGTCGTTGTTTATTAATTTAATAGATTATAAACGCCTGGGGAATCGAATAAAGAAAAGAACTACGCAGGACTACAAACATGGCACACAACCGGAAGCTGGTTCCGGTCGTGTGCCATATTTGTAGTCCGTTGTAGTTTTTTGGTAATTCTACCACCTTACGCTTATATGAACGGCACACGTGTATTTAATTGGTGGACAACCACTTTAAGGGCATAATTCCGTCTTCTGTGAGTTGCTGCTAACATATGTATGTCTATTTAAGTGTACCAACAGACTAACAGGGTCGTCAATGCATATAGATTACTATAAAGTGTGTCCGCGAACTTAATACGCGTCGCCCATTAACTTTAAACTGCCGGTGGACGGGACCAGGGGCAGTTTAAATGAACGCGATACGCGTAGTGAGTTGGTGGAAACTCATTTTTTAAGCATAAATAAGCATTCTGTGAATTGATGTTTACATATGTATGTCTATTAAAGTGTACCAACAGACTAACGGGGTCGTCAACGCATATAGATTACTATAAAGTGTGTCCACGAACCTAATACGCGTCGCCCATTAAAATAAACTGCAGGTGGTCTTTTGTCCAGTTTTTCACTAAGTCATACAGGAAGTGTCCACCCGCAGTCTATGTGAATGCACCACGCGTATTGAGTTGGTGGAAACTCATTTATTAAGCATAAATAAGCATTATGTGAATTGATGTTTACATATGTATGTCTATTGACATGGACCGCGGAACGCATCTGAACAAGGCGGGGCCATAATTTCAAGTCACGCGGAGGGGGTGGGGCGCAAATGCATTGAAACAGACAATATTACTGATATATTAAATAACGTTGCAGAGCACTTTATTTTATTCTGACACCACACAGTCACATCTACAGTACACACATGATGAACACGCACACATGTTTCCTCAGATTAACCCCTCTGATCCCACTTACATTCACACACAACAGGCCTATTTACACATAAACGCACAGATGAAACTATAGCAAACACATAAAGTACATCCAGTCCACAACCACAACTCATCTTGCTGCCTTGAATCTTAATCAACATCATAGTCATTATCATCACAAGTCAAGACATTATTATCAGATTGATGTGCAGAGCCGCACAGACACACACTCACACCCACAAAACAAGTAAAGTTTTCCGCTCGTGTCACAAAATGTCAGCCAGTTAAAATCTTTGAACCACTGATATTGAACTGATCTTGCTTGTTGTGAAGACCCAGTCCCCTGTACCTTTTTGGTCTTCATAAGAACAGCAGGGTTTTGTGAGATCCCCGCAGCACTCACTTGTACAGTGGCTGTCGGTAGCTTGGCTTGAAGCCGGAGGAGAGCAGCTAGCGGGCTCGTCTGAGTCTGTGGTGGAGATGGACGCTCCGGGTCTGTTGTTGAGGCGACAGTGGAAGCTGGAGTAGTTTGCTCCTTTTGTTTTGCCAGTTTATTTGTTAAAAATCTGATATTGACTTCTGTCCCTTCATTGTCGCAGCCTGGTAATGCCGCCAGCGGTTAAACAGGTGCCCGCTGTTAGCTCGCGACGATGCTCTCACATGACAGACCTAGTAACTACGTCAACGTAACGTCGAAGTTGATAAACAATGCACACTAATTTCAAATCAAAATGCAGCAGTCAGTGTGAGTTTTTTTTATCGCAGCAGTTGGTGAGAGTGAGTGAAGCTGTGTGGTGACTAGTATTGTTTGGCTCGTAAAAACACGGATACAACTTAGGCTTTTATTCATATAAGATAGTTTGTCAGAGTACAAAAGTTGCCCGGGCCGTGGCCCCCCTGGCCCCCCCAGTTCCGCGGTCTATGTCTATTGAAGTGTATCAACAGACTAACAGGGTCGTCAATGCATATAGATTACTATAAAGTGTGTTTTAAAATAAAGTAGACCCCGTCGGTCGCCTGACCGTTTTGGCAAAAATAGTCGGGAAGTGGACAAATAGTGCTTTGGTGGTACGGGGGGCGTGGCCGGGGGCGTGGCCCGGCAACCGAGGGACCAATCAGCGAGAGGACTTGGGGTCCCTAGCCCACCGGCCGAAGATAGATGGTCAGCGGGACGAATATCACGTTCGTGGTCTCCCGGGGGAAGCGAGAGAAGCCCACCCCTGGACTACGGCAATGGGATCGGGCCCAATGGCTTTAAATGGGCCGCGGACGGGCTTGGCGCCACCATGTGGATGTGTGCCGAAGCGCGGCTGGGGAGCTCTTCGCTTGGCGCGCCCCCCGTCCGGACCCCCTGGGGCGAGGGGGCGCGCTTCCGCCCCAGGTCGGCTCGGGGCGGTCCCCTCCGACGTGGTGCCGGGCGTCGGACCCCTGAAAAATCAGGGGGCTTCCCCGCGCAGCGTCCCCGAAGCCGTTTCCACGTGCCTGTTGGTCCAATGGCGATGTGGACTGTGAACAAAAGTTTGGGACTACCTAGAGTCTCCAATTCATTAAAAACAGTGAGTAAGTCATGTGCTAAAATATCCCAAAATGTCAGATAGAACTCTAGGGGGAGTCCATCCATCCCTGGGGACTTCCCCATATAAAACCCTTTAAAGCCTTTTGCATTTCTAAAATGGTAAAATCTTGCGATAAAAGCACATTTTTACTACTTACCCGTTTCTCTAAAAAGGCTAGCACTTCTTTTAAGGTGTCATTTTCTATTTCTTTTTGTGAGTAGAGGTTTTTGTAAAACCTCGTCACCCGATTTAAAATGTCTGTGGTTGTGTGCACATCCCCTCCCTCCGCTTTTAAAGATGTTATATTGCCCCTCCACTTGACATTATTTTCTTCAAAAAATATCTTTTGCAATTTTCTCCTTCTTCAATGTCTTTTTCTCTGCTTCTTAAAATCACACCTTTACTATGAGCATTACTTAAATTGGACATCTCCTTTTTTACATGTTTAACCTCATCCTTAAAATCAAAACCATGATTTAGAAGATTAAAATACCTCTGTAGTCTTTTTTGCAGCCCCATCATGTGTCTATTCTCCCTTTTTTTCTTTTCTCTACCTAACTTCCTAAAAAACTGTCTTGTCCGGTCTTTTACCATCTCCCACCATTGTGCACATGAATCATAAAAATCCTGGAGGGTTTTCCAGTGGCTGAACTGCTCGCTATATTCTCTAACTACCTCCTCGTCTTCCAAAAGAGAGCAGTTCAGTTTCAACAGCCCTCTATCTACAGTCACTCTCGTGGGAAAGGAAAGGGTGCACGACAACATCATGTGGTCTGAAAAAAAGAGGGGGGTCAATGTTGCATCGGTTGGTGGGCAGTCCCTTGTAAAAATATAGTCGATTCGAGAGGCTCTGGCGCCGTCACCACTGAACCAGGTGAAGCCCTCCTCTCTCTGATGCGTTATTCTAAAACAGTCGACTAACTTAAAATCTTTAACTAGTTCCTGCAATAAACCCGACGTTTTGTCTACTTTAAAATCCTCCCCTATCCTTTTCCTATCATTTTGGGTTAAAACACAATTAAAATCCCCTGCAACTATCAGGGGAGCCCTACCTAACATGTGGGGCTGCAAGTCTTCTAAAAGCTCATATCTCTCATGCTTATCAGTAAAACCATAGACGTTGAGAATGTTAAAATCCTTATCTAACAAAGTCAAACTTGCTAAAATCGCCCGCCCATCCCTCACCTCAGTGCTTCCCTTCACCAAAATATTGGGATTATTAATTAAAATGGCAACGCCGTCACATTTATTACAATTTGAGCCGCTCCATAGTGATGGGCCTGCGGTCCACACCTCCTCCCATTTTCTGTAATGATTTAAAAAGGGCAAACCACATTCTTGCAATAAAAACACGTCTGACTTAAAACTTTTTAAAAAGGATAATGTACTCTGCGCTCGTGTGGCTGACCTCACACTTCTCACATTGACCGTTGAGATTGTGAGAGCCATAAGCATAATGGTTAAAGAGGTATGAGACATAAAAGACGCATTAAAAAGAAAAAAACATTAAAAGACTACAGAACGGTTAAAATCATAAAATTTCTTGCGATACCTGCTCTTCCTTAATCTCCACTATTCTAGAGTCAGGATAGCCTGTTCTTATGGCCTGCAGAGCCACAGAGAAACTCTCTTGTGGCTGTTTCGGCGATGATGTTCTCAGCTGAATTTGCAAAAAGGACACTTCATTTGGGACTTCCTGAGGCCACATACGTTCCAGATCTTCCGACAAGGGACTATCTGGCTGTTGTGTGGCTCTCGGCTTTTTCTCCTCTGTTTTAGACAGAGGAGATCCCGCAGGCCTTTTTTGCACTTGTGCATTGGGGAGCGAAAAGTCAGTTTCGCTGCCACTGGACTCCATACCAATCTCTGAAACTGTGACCAATGAGGATGTAATTTCCAACCCTCTCCTTCTGGTGCCGCTTCCACATTGTTGCCTTTTTCCTGTTCATCTACCTTATTCTATCAGCCTCTTGAGCCACCCCATTCCCTTTCTCTTGGCCAATCTTTGAAGCTAACTTGGGGTTTGAATTTCCCGCCACAACTTCTGGGACCGCCTCATCTTCCCTTTGTTGTTGTGTTTGGTGTGTGTGGCGGCCATCTTTGTTGCTTTGAGCTTGTTGGCAAAACTTCTTGGGCAGTCTCTGTAGAGATGGGTTGATTTTCCACAGAGATTGCACCGCCTGCCATTAGTACACTGTTCAAAACTGTGACCAATTTCTCTACACTTCCCGCACACAGTTTCTTGGCATGCTTCAGCAAGATGCCCCATTTTCCCACATTTACGGCACAGTTTCGGCATACCTTGATAATAGATGTAGCCGCGGTTTTCTCCCAACACAATCATAGAGGGTATCTGTCTCAGGCCCTGGAAACCCTCAGCATGTTCCCATTGTTGAATGGGGATACGCCAAGAGCAGTTCCAGATGCCGTCCTCATCCACCACTTTGACTGGTTGACCCCGAACCGTGCAAAATCTACTCAGCCATGTACAGATGTCATCTCCAATAACAGTTTCATTATACATTCTGACAATTAAGGTTTTCATAGAATTATCAGACAGTTTTTCAACAGTAAACATGGAGAGCTGAGCCTTGTCATTTTCAAACCTTTGCCAAAACACATTCAGCTGGGAAGTGTTTTTAAAACTTAAATCGAACCCCTTGTTCCATGGCAAAGTCATCAGGCAGTTCAAATCATCTGGTCTAAAATGTAGGGTGTTTTGGATAAGCTCCTGGAGAAGTCCAAACGGGACATTCCCAGGAGCTTTCCATCAACTTCTCTAAATATGAACCGCACACTGTGGTGCCTCCGCATGCCGGCACGAGCAGCCGACATGGTGGAGGCACCAACAGCAGGTAATAAAAATGAGTAAAACAACAATAAATAAGTAAGAAGACCTCTCACCTTTAATATGATCCACAATGGAAAATGATCCTTTTAAAAGCCGCTTAAGCTGGGACGCCTTCGCAGTATACCTCCTGAGGTTTTAAGCACGTATTATTGAATAAATACGAGCCGTTGGACCCACAAGAGGCGATCGCAAAACAACCCTCTGACCAGACACTTGATCTTAGCCAAAAGGCCGAGAAGCGATGCCAGCTGGTCGCAGCTAGCGGGAAAGGCAGGGGAGGCACTGATTATTGGGGTGTGGGTGCTGTTGAACATGTAAGCAATGTTCTGCGCGTTCAAAATTGGAGAGGAAGCCAGTTAAGAAAACGTTGAAGTTTATTGATCAGAAGATTAAAACAAAATACATCAGCTGTGTACACCAGCCGATGGGTGGATTCTCAGACACAAAACGTCTCACACAGAATCGACCCCCAAAAAACAAATTCACAAGCTTTTATATGGTTTCTCTCGCCGAGTCTCTTCTTCAGCTGGGGTCCAATCAGCTTTTCTCTCCTTTGTCTGGTCTCCAGCCAATCAGCTCACTGCCTTGTTTTTCAACCCACCACCTGTAACACATTATTTATAGAGGCCCCCACAATCCACCACATTCCATGGGGCTCCTTGTGTAATCTAATCTTTACACACACACATAGTAATTTCCTGTGGAAAAGCCCCACAGTATCAGCCTTAAATTGAACTCACACACACTGGTTATATTTTCAACATATTGTGCATAGTTAGTAATCAATATTGAAATCTTACAGCATATTAAATGTAAAGGCACGTTTAAACCACAATAAAATCCTTCAGTGTGCACATTCCTTACCTAAAAAGAAGATGCTTCTTGTTACACACACACATAAGCAGAACATCCTACCCCCACTCACTGACCACATTCCGATCTCTGGCAACATCTAGCAACTGTACAACTCTCAGCTTCAAGATTTTGTTCACAGTCATGTAGGAAAATACATCTGATTTAAACAAAATTAATCATCCATTTTTATATCGATCTATATATTGATCTTAATTCCCACAGTGCACATGCGGCTGAAAGGTCCAAACGAACAAACAAATGTGTAAATGAAACAATAGACTCAATCAATTGACGGACGGACGAACGAACAGAGAATGAATAAGGCTATATTTAAATACATGAACGAATGAAGGAACGAACGAACAGAAACGTACCTACAGATATATAAATACATAAAAGTCAGCGTGGCCTGGCCGAATTTCCATTGAAGATGCGTTCTATGGACTGATGAGGAGGACATTAGACGTTTTTCCGTCTCACTTTGTATGTATATATATATATAAGGAACGAACGAACGACCAAAGAAACGTTTAAATAATCATTTCTTTATACACGTATTTCATTATTTTAACAAATCAATTGCACAATTAGCAAACAAATCAAAAATATACAAACACAAACAAACAAATCAAAAATATACAAACACAAACAAACAAATCAAAAATATACAAACAAAAACAAACAAATCAAAAATACTAACGAAAGAAATCAAACAAAAGAACGTGGGGATAATTGGAGGGAGAATTTCCATTGAAGACGCGTTCTATAGGCTGATGAGGCGGACAGTAGACTTTTTTCCGTCTCACTTTGTAGATATATATATATATATATACATATATATATATATATATATATATATATACACACATATATATATATATATATATACACACATATATATATATATATACACACATATATATATATATATATATATACACACATATATATATATATATATATATATATATATACACGTATATATATATATATATATATATATATATATATACACATATATATATACAAGGGACGAACGAACGACCAAAGAAATGTTAAAATAATAATTTCTTTATACATTTGTTTCACTCTTTAAACAAATCAATTGATAAATTAGCTAAAACATACCAACAAATCAAAAATACTAACGAAAGAAATCAAACAAAAGAACGTGGGGAGAATTGGAGGGAGAATTGAGCCGTCGCGCCTGCAAAGGAAACAAAGGACACGCTATGAGCTCATGCTCTACGGCGCGTTGTTCTTCGATTCAATTTAACCATGTCCTAAACAAATGTTGCGTGGCTTTCTTTAAATGACTTTGCTACAGGAAGAAATGCTTTTTTTTCCTAATCCGTGGCGAAAGTTTAGCTCTCAACGTTCGTCGTGAGTGCATGAATTCGTTCGCCAAAATGGCGGATGGCTGTTTTCGTTGCAAGCGAGCACTCTTTCGTTTCACACTGTCGTGCACTTCACGAAAGAAACGTTAGTTCCGTGCTTTGTAAGTGGGACAAACGAACACCACTGCACCAATATGAGACGTAAGTCTTTCTTCCTTGTATTTTTATATTAAGTATGGCCAGAGTTCCCATACTTGCCTCCGCAATGCACATCAACGTTTACCCCAAGGGCAACTGCAATTTCCAGTTGATCGCTCTCCGTTGGAAAGCGTACAAAGGCGACAGTCCACAAACAAATGGACTGCGTTTCTCTCGCTGCACGATGTTAGCCAGGTGGCTAGCGTCTCTAATAGGAACTACTGATTCGTTGCAAGCGAGCACTCTTTCGTTTCACACTGTCGTGCACTTCACGAAAGAAACGTTAGTTCCGTGCTTTGTAAGTGGGACACACGAACACCACTGCAACAATATGAAACGCAAGTCTTTCTTCCTTGAACAAATGATCAGGGGAGAGCGCGAACGCAGTCCCCCACTACCAGAAATTATGCAGTCAAGATTCCCACATTTGGGGAATTCGCAGAAGTCAACAAGAGCCGCAGTGCAATGTCCGAGCCTCGTCCTGGGTGAACCGCCTTCGTGATCATGGTGTCTACCCTGCCAGGTAAGTATGATTTGCTCCTTTCGGGCCAGAGTTCCCATACTTGCCTCCGCAATGCACATCAACGTTTACCCCAAGGGCAACTGCAATTTCCAGTTGATCGCTCTCCGTTGGAAAGCGTACAAAGGCGACAGTCCACAAACAAATGGACTGCATTTCTCTCGCTGCACGATGTTAGCCAGGTGGCTAGCGTCTCTAATAGGAACTACTCTCCTAAACACACACTATTCGCACATGCAAAGCTACAAGCTACATAAACACACACAAACATATACGAGTGTTCGTGCACAAAAACTTTTACGTCAGTTTTCCGAAGAAGCAGATTAACTTCGGGTCTTCTAAATGCTTCTTTTTTTTAATACACGATTTTGATCCCGAAAGGGAAGTGCACCGTTCCTGGAAACACTGCAATACCAGGTCGATGCGTGGAGTGGGCGGAGCAAGCTCCACTTCCAGCTCCGCGCTGCAAAAATCCATTTAATATATGGTCCCCAGATAGGGGACGTATCAGATATTAAACTGATAAGAACAGATACTACACTTGATCTTAGCCAAAAGGCCGAGAAGCGATGCCAGCTGGTCGCAGCTAGCGGGAAAGGGAGGGGAGGCACTGACTATTGGGGTGTGGGTGCACATGCGGCTGAACGGTCCAAACGAACAAACAAATGTGTAAATGAAACAATAGACTCAATCACTTGACGGACGGACGAACGAACAGAGAATGAATTAGGCTATATTTAAATACATGAACGAATGAAGGAACGAACGAACGAACAGAAACGTACCTACAGATATATAAATACATAAAAGTCAGCGTGGCCTGGCCGATTTTCCATTGAAGATGCGTTCAATGGACTGATGAGGAGGACATTAGACGTTTTTCCGTCTCACTTTGCATATATATATGTAAGGAACGAACGAACGACCAAAGAAACGTTTAAATAATTATTTCTTTATACACGTGTTTCATTATTTAAACAAATCAATTGCACAATTAGCAAACAAATCAAAAATATAAAAACACAAACAAACAAATCAAAAATATACAAACACAAACAAACAAATCAAAAATATACAAACACAAACAAACAAATCAAAAATATACAAACGAAAGAAATAAAACAAAAATACAAACGAAAGAAATAAAACAAAAGAACGTGGGGATAATTGGAGGGAGAATTTCCATTGAAGACGCGTTCTATAGGCTGATGAGGCGGAAAGTAGACTTTTTTCCGTCTCACTTTGTAGATATATATATATATATATACAAGGGACGAACGAACGACCAAAGAAATGTTAAAATAATCATTTCTTTATACATTTGTTTCACTATTTAAACAAATCAATTGATAAATTAGCTAAAACATACCAAAAATCAAAAATACTAACGAAAGAAATCAAACAAAAGAACGTGGGGAGAATTGAAGGGAGAATTGAGCCGTAGCGCCTGCAAATTAAACAAAGGACACGCTATGAGCTCATGCTCTACGGCGCGTTGTTCTTCGATTCAATTTAACCATGCCCTAAACAAATGTTGCGTGGGTTTCTTTAAACGACTTTGCAACAGGAAGAAATGCTTTTTTTCCCTAATCCGTGGGTAAAGTTTAGCTCTCAACGTTCGTCGTGAGTGCATGAATTCGTTCGCCAAAATGGCGGATGGCTGATTCGTTGCAAGCGAGCACTCTTTCGTTTCACACTGTCGTGCACTTCACGAAAGAAACGTTAGTTCCGTGCTTTGTAAGTGGGACACACGAACACCACTGCAACAATATGAAACGCAAGTCTTTCTTCCTTGAACAAATGATCAGGGGAGAGCGCGAACGCAGTCACCCACTACCAGAAATTATGCAGTCGAGATTCCCACATTTGGGGAATTCGCAGAAGTCAACAAGAGCCGCAGTGCAATGGCCGAGCCTCGTCCTGGGTGAACCGCCTTCGTGATCATGGTGTCTCCCCTGCCAGGTAAGTATGATTTGCTCCTTTCGGGCCAGAGTTCCCATACTTGCCTCCGCAATGCACATCAACGTTTACCCCAAGGGCAACTGCAATTTCCAGTTGATCGCTCTCCGTTGGAAAGCGTACAAAGGCGACAGTCCACAAACAAATGGACTGCATTTCTCTCGCTGCACGATGTTAGCCAGGTGGCTAGCGTCTCTAATAGGAACTACTCTCCTAAACACACACTATTCGCACATGCAAAGCTACAAGCTACATAAACACACACAAACATATACGAGTGTTCGTGCACAAAAACTTTTACGTCAGTTTTCCGAAAAAGCAGATTAACTTCGGGTCTTCTAAATGCTTCTTTTTTTTAATACACGATTTTGATCCCGAAAGGGAAGTGCACCGTTCCTGGAAACACTGCAATACCAGGTCGATGCGTGGAGTGGGCGGAGCAAGCTCCACTTCCAGCTCCGCGCTGCAAAAATCCATTTAATATATGGTCCCCAGATAGGGGACGTATCAGATATTAAACTGATAAGAACAGATTTTTTTTTTTTTTCCTTCGAAAAAAGTTTTATTGTCATCATTTCACCTCTTAAACACATGACTTTTTTTTTTTAGTACATCAAATATACTTTTTACATAAATAAAAGCCATTCAAGAATAAAATCGTGGAAAAAGGGTATATTGGCATAAAATAAATAGTAATAATGATAGACATAAAAAAAACCTCTTTAAAAAAAAACCTGTTAAAAACTCCCCTTACATGTATAAAAGTATAAAGCACGATCAACCAGAAAATAGTTCTTAAAACACACAATTCTAAAAAACCACTGTCTCTTGTCGTCTGTTGTTCAGAACCAGGGAGAGTCCTTAACAATATGGCCATCTCGCCGCTCCGCAGTACAAACCAATCTCCTTTTGTTTCTGGGTCTCAGCGGAAAATCCCCTCCCTCCGGCCCGCTGGCCCGCTGTTCCTGTAGCCGGTGGTGGTGAAGGTGCATCTACGGGCAGCCAGGCACGGGGGCAAAGCCAGGACCCTGAGCGTGACCCCAGCCCCCTCCTCCGAATGACAAAGCCCGGTGCCCCTGCAGCTTAGATGTCACCATCTGCTCGCAGGCGTGGAGGGGCACCGTAACCTGCTTCCCTACCAGCAGGTTTCTGGTGGTCCAGAGGACTTCCTTTATGATATTTAGGGTGAGCCAGAGCGAGGTGAATTGTTGTGAAGTCAAAGCTCTCAAGCTCCGACCCACCCCGTAGATGGCGAGCTTGTAGTCCATCTGGACCCCACCCGCTGGCAGGCACGGGAAAACTAGGGGGCCAGTTAAGGTCCACAGGTCCCGCGCAGTGCCGCACTCCCAGAGGAGGTGTCGTACCGTCTCCGGGGCATTGCACCCCGGACGTGGACAGATGGGATTTTTGGCCATTCCTCTGGAGTGCATGACCGCCCTGGCTGGGAGGATTTCATGAGCCGCCATCCACGTCAGGTCCTTGAGCTTGTTCTGCAGAGCGGGGTGGGCAGCGTTCCTCCAAACTTGTTTGGCCTCACAAAGTGTGAGGCCTGGAACTGGACTCACTGGTTCCCGGTCCTGCACAAGAGAGACAAGAGATTTGTGATTAGTTAAAACCGTGACTTCTTGGTTCTCCAAACTGTATTTCTTTAAAAACTTCTTAATAAAACTATACTCTTTAGGCAGATTAAAAGACACTGGGGTTCTAAGATCAACAGTTAAAATCTTTAGAGTGCGCAAGTACGACCCCATCCAGAACCTAGCCATTGCCGCAGTCTTATTGTTGCTGGATGGGGTTGTGGCATACTTGATGTGGAGGGCGGTGAATTTGCTCCCTAAAAACAAATGGGGGTCCGGGAGTCCTTTTCCTCCATTCGCGCTTCTTTTCTTGATCACTTCTCTACGTATTCGTTCCCATTTGGACCCCCAAAAGAAATAAAACACAGCACGTTCCAACGCTAAAAGAAAGAACCTTGGGGGACTAAAAACAGAGCACAATAATAAAAGCAAGGGTAAAATCACAGCTTTGTAAATTAAAATCTTACCCTCTAAAGTCATTGTCCTCAGTCCCCAGAACCCCAGTCGTTTTCTAACTTTCCCTAACGTGTCTATCCAATTGCTTTGTCCACCCCCCTCCCTGTCAAACTTTACCCCTAAAACCTTCAAATCTGTTTCCTTTACCGTCACGTCAAGTCCTGCCATTTCTGCACGTCCCCATGGTCCGAAGAGCTGGGCCTCAGACTTGTTCCTGTTTACCTTCGAGCCTGAGGCCTGTCCATAGAAGTCTGTCAGTTGTAAAGCTCTTCGGACCGATAAAAGGTCAGTGGTTAAAATTGTAATGTCATCCATATATAAAACACATTTCAAGGTCAGTCCATTTGTCCCGGGTAAATTTAGTCCTTTGATCCATTGGTCCCTTCTCAAGAGCTGTGCCAGTGGCTCGATACAAGCCACATACAGGAGAGGAGATAGCGGACACCCCTGGCGGACTCCACTGCGGATTTTTACCGCATTTGTTGTGTGCCCATTTACGAGAATTTTGCTGGTTATGTCTTTGTACAGCAAGCCCACCCACGCTAAGAACCTCCCTGGGAACCCCATTTTTTGCAGTACCTGAAACATGTACTGGTGCGAGACCCGATCGAAAGCTTTTTCAAAATCTAAATTTAGGACTACGAGCCTCATGTTTCTGTCCCTCGCATAACAGATGGCATCCCTCACCAGCACTAGGCTGTCCGTGATCTTTCTCCCGGGCACAGCACAGGCTTGATCCGGGTGGATTAGATCTTCTAAAACCGTCGACATCCGTGTAGATAAAAGTTTACTAAAAAGTTTGCAGTCAAAATTTAAAAGGGTGATTGGTCGCCATGTTTTTAAGTCGGTTTTGTCTCCTTTTTTATGTAACAGTGAGACTATCCCTTCTCTAAAACTGTCTGGTAGTCTGTCAAGTTTGTCAAAATCTTTAAAAATGTTTAACAATTCGGGTGCTAAAACGTCCCAAAATTTTACATAAAATTCAAGGGGAAGTCCATCACTTCCTGGGGACTTCCCAGTTTTAAAACCTTTAATACATTTCGTCAGTTCTAAAAAAGTAAAATCTTGGGTTAAAAAGGCACATTCTTTATCAATCTCATTCTCTAAAAAGTTTAACATTTCCTTCATGACGCTACCTGTTACCTCTTTTTCACTGTATAATTCTTTATAAAAAGTTCCCACTTCATTTAAAATTCCCGCTGTGTTGTTGGCCTCCCTCCCTCCCATGTTTAATTTAGTAATTGCACTTCCCTTTGTTACAATCTTTTTAAAAAAATAGCGTGTGCATTTTTCCCCTTCTTCCAACTCTCTCTCTTTACTTCTTAAAATCACTCCTACGTTCCGTTCTTTCTCTAAAAGCAACATTTCTCTTTTAACTTCTTTGATTTCCTCATTGTATTCGAAACCATTGTTTAATAAATTAAAATACCTCTGTAGTCGTTTTTGCAGCCCCAACATGCGTCGCTTCTCTGTATTCTTTTTCTGTATCCCTTTCTTTCTAAAAAAGTGTCCGGTCCGGTGCTTCACCATCTCCCACCACTGTGCTCGTGAATTAAAAAAATCTTGGAGAGTCTGCCATTGGCTGAATTGCTCCCTGTATTCTCCAGCTATCTCCTCATCCCGCAACAGAGAGCAATTCAGCTTCCAGGTCCCTCCTCCTACGGTCACTCCTGTGGTGAAAGGGAAACTGCAGGAAAGCATTGCGTGGTCAGTAAAATACATAGGGGTCAATATAGCATCAGTTGGTGGGCAGTCACGTGTAAAGATGTAGTCAATGCGAGAGGCCTTCGCGCTATCACCACTAACCCAGGTGTAGCCCACCTCTCCTGGATGCAAAGCTTTAAAACAGTCCACTAATTTAAAATCTTTCACTAAACTTTGCAATAAAACTGACGATTTATCCACCTTAAAATCCTCCCCTGCCCCTTTTCTGTCTACTCTGTTTAAAATGCAATTAAAATCCCCTGCAACCACAAGTGGCACCCTCCCCAGCATGTGGGGCTGCAATTCCTCTAAAAGTTCATGCCTTTCGTTCTTGTCGGTAAAACCATATATGTTTAAAATATTAAAATCTCTATCTAAAAAAGTCAGATTTGCTAAAATTGCTCGCCCGTCCCTCACCACAGTGCTGCCCTTCACCAAAATATTTGGGTTGTTGATTAGAATAGCAACACCGTCACATTTATTAAAATTTGATCCGCTCCACAAGGATGGGCCCGGGGTCCAGAGTTCCACCCACTTTCTGTAACTTCTTAAAAATGGCAGAGCACACTCTTGCAGTAAAAACACATCTGACTTAAAGTCCTTTAAATATGATAAAATACTCTGTGCTCGAAAAGTAGACTTCACACTTCTCACATTGATTGTAGATATTGTGAGGGTCATAAGCAGTATGGTTTTAAAAGGGCATAACATATTAAGGAAAGGATAAAAATGGACTACAGACTTAAATTAAAATCATAAAATTTCTTCTGATACCTGCTCTTCCTTAATCTCCACTATTCTGGAGTCAGGGTAGCAGGTTCTTATGGCCTGCAGGGCCGCAGAGAAACTCTCTTGCGGCTCTTTTGGCGATGATGTTCTCAGCTGAACTTGCAAAAAGGACACTTCATTAGGGGCTTCCTGAGGCCACATGCGATCCAGATCTTCCTGACCGGAACTATCTGGTCGCTGTGCTGCTCTCTGCTTTTTCTCCTCCGCTTGAGTCAGAGGAGATCCCGCAGGCCTTTTTTGCAGCTGAGCATTGGGGAGTGAAACATCAGTTTCACCCCCACTAGACTCTATGTCAATCTCTGGGACTGTAACAAGTGAGGAAACGCTTTCCTCACCTTCTTCCTCATTTTCTTCGACAACATTACCGTTTCCTTCTTCCATGATTGGCGCCGCCCCTTGGGCCGCCCCGTTTTCTTGACCAATCCCAGAAGTTGGCTGAGAGTTTGAATTTCCCGCCAAAACTTCTGGGACCACCTCCTGCTCTCTTTGTTCTGGTGTGAGGTGTGTGTTTTGGGCGGCCATTTTTATTGCCTTGAGTGTGTTGGCAAAACTTCTTGGGCAATCTCTGTAGAGATGGTTATAGTCACCACACAGATTGCACCGCCTGCCATTGGTACATTCATCAAAACTGTGACCGATTTCTCTACACTTCCCACAAACAATCACTTTGCATGCTTCGGCTAGATGCCCAATTTTGCCACATTTTCTACACAATTTGGGCATCCCTTGGTAATGAATGTAGCCCCGGTTTTCTCCCAACACAATCATGGATGGCAGATGTCTCAGGCCCTGGTAGCCCTCAGCGTCCTCCCATTGTTTAATGGGAATTCGCCAAGAGCAGTTCCAGATTCCATCCTCATCTACCACTCTAACCGGTTGGCCTCGAACCGTGCAGTATCTACCCAGCCATACACAAATGTCTTCTCCAGTTACAGTTTCATTAAACATTCTAACAACCACAGTTCTAAGTGAGTTATCAGAAAGTTTTTCCACATTAAACATGGAGAAATGGGTCTTAACGGAGTCAAAACGTTGCCAAAATCCCGTCAACAGGGCAGCACTCTTAAAACTTAAATCAAAACCTTTGTTAAAAGGCAATGTCAATAAGCAGTTTATATCTTCCACAACAAATTTTAACGTTTTTTGGACAAGCTTCCTAGAGAAGTCCAAACGGGACATCTCCAGGAGCTTTCCATCTATTTCCTTGAATAAAAACCGCACGCTGTGGTGCCTCCGCACGCCGGCACGGGCAGCCGACATGGTGGAGGCGCCTGCAGCAAACTAAAAAAATGTACTTTAAAAAAGACAATAAATAGATAAATAAATAAATAACTTACCTTAAAAAGAATTCTCCACTAAAATCCGCTGTTTTAAAAACCTGAAAACAGTAAAAATACACAACAGAAAAAGCAAATAAAGCAAATAAAGCACAAATGTACCTCCCAAAGTTGATAGACTCCCAAAACAATAATTTGGGCGCCAAAAGACCTACAGGAGGCGATCGCAAAACAACCGTATGGCAAGACACGTGATCTTAGCCAAAAGGCCGAGAAGCGATGCCAGCTGGTCGCAGCTAGCGGGAAAGGGAGGGGAGGCACTGACTATTGGGGTGTGGGTGCACATGCGGCTGAACGGTCCAAACGAACAAACAAATGTGTAAATGAAACAATAGACTCAATCACTTGACGGACGGACGAACGAACAGAGAATGAATTAGGCTATATTTAAATACATGAACGAATGAAGGAACGAACGAACGAACAGAAACGTACCTACAGATATATAAATACATAAAAGTCAGCGTGGCCTGGCCGATTTTCCATTGAAGATGCGTTCAATGGACTGATGAGGAGGACATTAGACGTTTTTCCGTCTCACTTTGCATATATATATGTAAGGAACGAACGAACGACCAAAGAAACGTTTAAATAATTATTTCTTTATACACGTGTTTCATTATTTAAACAAATCAATTGCACAATTAGCAAACAAATCAAAAATATACAAACACAAACAAACAAATCAAAAATATACAAACACAAACAAACAAATCAAAAATATACAAACACAAACAAACAAATCAAAAATATACAAACGAAAGAAATAAAACAAAAATACAAACGAAAGAAATAAAACAAAAGAACGTGGGGATAATTGGAGGGAGAATTTCCATTGAAGACGCGTTCTATAGGCTGATGAGGCGGAAAGTAGACTTTTTTCCGTCTCACTTTGTAGATATATATATATATATATACAAGGGACGAACGAACGACCAAAGAAATGTTAAAATAATCATTTCTTTATACATTTGTTTCACTATTTAAACAAATCAATTGATAAATTAGCTAAAACATACCAAAAATCAAAAATACTAACGAAAGAAATCAAACAAAAGAACGTGGGGAGAATTGAAGGGAGAATTGAGCCGTAGCGCCTGCAAATTAAACAAAGGACACGCTATGAGCTCATGCTCTACGGCGCGTTGTTCTTCGATTCAATTTAACCATGCCCTAAACAAATGTTGCGTGGGTTTCTTTAAACGACTTTGCAACAGGAAGAAATGCTTTTTTTCCCTAATCCGTGGGTAAAGTTTAGCTCTCAACGTTCGTCGTGAGTGCATGAATTCGTTCGCCAAAATGGCGGATGGCTGATTCGTTGCAAGCGAGCACTCTTTCGTTTCACACTGTCGTGCACTTCACGAAAGAAACGTTAGTTCCGTGCTTTGTAAGTGGGACACACGAACACCACTGCAACAATATGAAACGCAAGTCTTTCTTCCTTGAACAAATGATCAGGGGAGAGCGCGAACGCAGTCCCCCACTACCAGAAATTATGCAGTCGAGATTCCCACATTTGGGGAATTCGCAGAAGTCAACAAGAGCCGCAGTGCAATGGCCGAGCCTCGTCCTGGGTGAACCGCCTTCGTGATCATGGTGTCTCCCCTGCCAGGTAAGTATGATTTGCTCCTTTCGGGCCAGAGTTCCCATACTTGCCTCCGCAATGCACATCAACGTTTACCCCAAGGGCAACTGCAATTTCCAGTTGATCGCTCTCCGTTGGAAAGCGTACAAAGGCGACAGTCCACAAACAAATGGACTGCATTTCTCTCGCTGCACGATGTTAGCCAGGTGGCTAGCGTCTCTAATAGGAACTACTCTCCTAAACACACACTATTCGCACATGCAAAGCTACAAGCTACATAAACACACACAAACATATACGAGTGTTCGTGCACAAAAACTTTTACGTCAGTTTTCCGAAAAAGCAGATTAACTTCGGGTCTTCTAAATGCTTCTTTTTTTTAATACACGATTTTGATCCCGAAAGGGAAGTGCACCGTTCCTGGAAACACTGCAATACCAGGTCGATGCGTGGAGTGGGCGGAGCAAGCTCCACTTCCAGCTCCGCGCTGCAAAAATCCATTTAATATATGGTCCCCAGATAGGGGACGTATCAGATATTAAACTGATAAGAACAGATACTACACTTGATCTTAGCCAAAAGGCCGAGAAGCGATGCCAGCTGGTCGCAGCTAGCGGGAAAGGGAGGGGAGGCACTGACTATTGGGGTGTGGGTGCACATGCGGCTGAACGGTCCAAACGAACAAACAAATGTGTAAATGAAACAATAGACTCAATCACTTGACGGACGGACGAACGAACAGAGAATGAATTAGGCTATATTTAAATACATGAACGAATGAAGGAACGAACGAACGAACAGAAACGTACCTACAGATATATAAATACATAAAAGTCAGCGTGGCCTGGCCGATTTTCCATTGAAGATGCGTTCAATGGACTGATGAGGAGGACATTAGACGTTTTTCCGTCTCACTTTAAGAAACGTTTAAATAATTATTTCTTTATACACGTGTTTCATTATTTAAACAAATCAATTGCACAATTAGCAAACAAATCAAAAATATAAAAACACAAACAAACAAATCAAAAATATACAAACACAAACAAACAAATCAAAAATATACAAACGAAAGAAATAAAACAAAAATACAAACGAAAGAAATAAAACAAAAGAACGTGGGGATAATTGGAGGGAGAATTTCCATTGAAGACGCGTTCTATAGGCTGATGAGGCGGAAAGTAGACTTTTTTCCGTCTCACTTTGTAGATATATATATATATATATATATATATATACAAGGGACGAACGAACGACCAAAGAAATGTTAAAATAATCATTTCTTTATACATTTGTTTCACTATTTAAACAAATCAATTGATAAATTAGCTAAAACATACCAAAAATCAAAAATACTAACGAAAGAAATCAAACAAAAGAACGTGGGGAGAATTGGAGGGAGAATTGAGCCGTAGCGCCTGCAAAGGAAACAAAGGACACGCTATGAGCTCATGCTCTACGGCGCGTTGTTCTTCGATTCAATTTAACCATGCCCTAAACAAATGTTGCGTGGGTTTCTTTAAACGACTTTGCAACAGGAAGAAATGCTTTTTTTTTCCATAATCCGTGGGTAAAGTTTAGCTCTCAACGTTCGTCGTGAGTGCATGAATTCGTTCGCCAAAATGGCGGATGGCTGATTCGTTGCAAGCGAGCACTCTTTCGTTTCACACTGTCGTGCACTTCACGAAAGAAACGTTAGTTCCGTGCTTTGTAAGTGGGACACACGAACACCACTGCAACAATATGAAACACAAGTCTTTCTTCCTTGAACAAATGATCAGGGGAGAGCGCGAACGCAGTCCCCCACTACCAGAAATTATGCAGTCGAGATTCCCACATTTGGGGAATTCGCAGAAGTCAACAAGAGCCGCAGTGCAATGGCCGAGCCTCGTCCTGGGTGAACCGCCTTCGTGATCATGGTGTCTCCCCTGCCAGGTAAGTATGATTTGCTCCTTTCGGGCCAGAGTTCCCATACTTGCCTCCGCAATGCACA
The DNA here is from genome assembly GCF_947034865.1 of Barbatula barbatula. NCBI lineage: Eukaryota > Metazoa > Chordata > Actinopteri > Cypriniformes > Nemacheilidae > Barbatula > Barbatula barbatula. The sequence goes on from NC_136764.1 coordinate 26,294,961, forward strand.
TCAACGTTTACCCCAAGAGCAACTGCAATTTCCAGTTGATCGCTCTCCGTTGGAAAGCGTACAAAGGCGACAGTCCACAAACAAATGGACTGCATTTCTCTCGCTGCACGATGTTAGCCAGGTGGCCAGCGTCTCTAATAGGAACTACTCTCCTAAACACACACTATTCGCACATGCAAAGCTACAAGCTACATAAACATATACGAGTGTTCGTGCACAAAAACATTTACATCAGTTTTCCGAAAAAGCAGATTAACTTCGGGTCTTCTAAATGCTTCTTTTTTTTAATACACGATTTTGATCCCGAAAGGGAAGTGCACCGTTCCTGGAAACACTGCAATACCAGGTCGATGCGTGGAGTGGGCGGAGCAAGCTCCACTTCCAGCTCCGCGCTGCAAAAATCCATTTAATATATGGTCCCCAGATAGGGGACGTATCAGATATTAAACTGATAAGAACAGATACTACACTTGATCTTAGCCAAAAGGCCGAGAAGCGATGCCAGCTGGTCGCAGCTAGCGGGAAAGGGAGGGGAGGCACTGACTATTGGGGTGTGGGTGCACATGCGGCTGAACGGTCCAAACGAACAAACAAATGTGTAAATGAAACAATAGACTCAATCACTTGACGGACGGACGAACGAACAGAGAATGAATTAGGCTATATTTAAATACATGAACGAATGAAGGAACGAACGAACGAACAGAAACGTACCTACAGATATATAAATACATAAAAGTCAGCGTGGCCTGGCCGATTTTCCATTGAAGATGCGTTCAATGGACTGATGAGGAGGACATTAGACGTTTTTCCGTCTCACTTTGCATACATATATGTAAGGAACGAACGAACGACCAAAGAAACGTTTAAATAATTATTTCTTTATACACGTGTTTCATTATTTAAACAAATCAATTGCACAATTAGCAAACAAATCAAAAATATACAAACACAAACAAACAAATCAAAAATATACAAACACAAACAAACAAATCAAAAATATACAAACGAAAGAAATAAAACAAAAATACAAACGAAAGAAATAAAACAAAAGAACGTGGGGATAATTGGAGGGAGAATTTCCATTGAAGACGCGTTCTATAGGCTGATGAGGCGGAAAGTAGACTTTTTTCCGTCTCACTTTGTAGATATATATATATATATATATATATACAAGGGACGAACGAACGACCAAAGAAATGTTAAAATAATCATTTCTTTATACATTTGTTTCACTATTTAAACAAATCAATTGATAAATTAGCTAAAACATACCAAAAATACCAACGAAAGAAATCAAACAAAAGAACGTGGGGAGAATTGGAGGGAGAATTGAGCCGTAGCGCCTGCAAAGGAAACAAAGGACACGCTATGAGCTCATGCTCTACGGCGCGTTGTTCTTCGATTCAATTTAACCATGCCCTAAACAAATGTTGCGTGGGTTTCTTTAAACGACTTTGCAACAGGAAGAAATGCTTTTTTTTCCTAATCCGTGGCGAAAGTTTAGCTCTCAACGTTCGTCGTGAGTGCATGAATTCGTTCGCCAAAATGGCGGATGGCTGTTTTCGTTGCAAGCGAGCACTCTTTCGTTTCACACTGTCGTGCACTTCACGAAAGAAACGTTAGTTCCGTGCTTTGTAAGTGGGACAAACGAACACCACTGCAACAATATGAGACGCAAGTCTTTCTTCCTTGAACAAATGATCAGGGGAGAGCGCGAACGCAGTCCCCCACTACCAGAAATTATGCAGTCGAGATTCCCACATTTGGGGAATTCGCAGAAGTCAACAAGAGCCGCAGTGCAATGGCCGAGCCTCGTCCTGGGTGAACCGCCTTCGTGATCATGGTGTCTCCCCTGCCAGGTAAGTATGATTTGCTCCTCTCGGGCCAGAGTTCCCATACTTGCCTCCGCAATGCACATCAACGTTTACCCCAAGAGCAACTGCAATTTCCAGTTGATCGCTCTCCGTTGGAAAGCGTACAAAGGCGACAGTCCACAAACAAATGGACTGCATTTCTCTCGCTGCACGATGTTAGCCAGGTGGCCAGCGTCTCTAATAGGAACTACTCTCCTAAACACACACTATTCGCACATGCAAAGCTACAAGCTACATAAACACACACAAACATATACGAGTGTTCGTGCACAAAAACATTTACGTCAGTTTTCCGAAAAAGCAGATTAACTTCGGGTCTTCTAAATGCTTCTTTTTTTTTAATACACGATTTTGATCCCGAAAGGGAAGTGCACCGATTCTGGAAACACTGCAATACCAGGTCGATGCGTGGAGTGGGCGGAGCAAGCTCCACTTCCAGCTCCGCGCTGCAAAAATCCATTTAATATATGGTCCCCAGATAGGGGACGTATCAGATATTAAACTGATAAGAACAGATACTACACTTGATCTTAGCCAAAAGGCCGAGAAGCGATGCCAGCTGGTCGCAGCTAGCGGGAAAGGGAGGGGAGGCACTGACTATTGGGGTGTGGGTGCAGATGCGGCTGAACGGTCCAAACGAACAAACAAATGTGTAAATGAAACAATAGACTCAATCACTTGACGGACGGACGAACGAACAGAGAATGAATTAGGCTATATTTAAATACATGAACGAATGAAGGAACGAACGAACGAACAGAAACGTACCTACAGATATATAAATACATAAAAGTCAGCGTGGCCTGGCCGATTTTCCATTGAAGATGCGTTCAATGGACTGATGAGGAGGACATTAGACGTTTTTCCGTCTCACTTTGCATATATATATGTAAGGAACGAACGAACGACCAAAGAAACGTTTAAATAATTATTTCTTTATACACGTGTTTCATTATTTAAACAAATCAATTGCACAATTAGCAAACAAATCAAAAATATAAAAACACAAACAAACAAATCAAAAATATACAAACACAAACAAACAAATCAAAAATATACAAACGAAAGAAATAAAACAAAAATACAAACGAAAGAAATAAAACAAAAGAACGTGGGGATAATTGGAGGGAGAATTTCCATCGAAGACGCGTTCTATAGGCTGATGAGGCGGAAAGTAGACTTTTTTCCGTCTCACTTTGTAGATATATATATATATATATATATACAAGGGACGAACGAACGACCAAAGAAATGTTAAAATAATCATTTCTTTATACATTTGTTTCACTATTTAAACAAATCAATTGATAAATTAGCTAAAACATACCAAAAATCAAAAATACTAACGAAAGAAATCAAACAAAAGAACGTGGGGAGAATTGGAGGGAGAATTGAGCCGTAGCGCCTGCAAATGAAACAAAGGACACGCTATGAGCTCATGCTCTACGGCGCGTTGTTCTTCGATTCAATTTAACCATGCCCTAAACAAATGTTGCGTGGGTTTCTTTAAACGACTTTGCAACAGGAAGAAATGCTTTTTTTTCCCTAATCCGTGGGTAAAGTTTAGCTCTCAACGTTCGTCGTGAGTGCATGAATTCGTTCGCCAAAATGGCGGATGGCTGATTCGTTGCAAGCGAGCACTCTTTCGTTTCACACTGTCGTGCACTTCACGAAAGAAACGTTAGTTCCGTGCTTTGTAAGTGGGACACACGAACACCACTTCAACAATATGAAACGCAAGTCTTTCTTCCTTGAACAAATGATCAGGGGAGAGCGCGAACGCAGTCCCCCACTACCAGAAATTATGCAGTCGAGATTCCCACATTTGGGGAATTCGCAGAAGTCAACAAGAGCCGCAGTGCAATGGCCGAGCCTCGTCCTGGGTGAACCGCCTTCGTGATCATGGTGTCTCCCCTGCCAGGTAAGTATGATTTGCTCCTTTCGGGCCAGAGTTCCCATACTTGCCTCCGCAATGCACATCAACGTTTACCCCAAGGGCAACTGCAATTTCCAGTTGATCGCTCTCCGTTGGAAAGCGTACAAAGGCGACAGTCCACAAACAAATGGACTGCATTTCTCTCGCTGCACGATGTTAGCCAGGTGGCTAGCGTCTCTAATAGGAACTACTCTCCTAAACACACACTATTCGCACATGCAAAGCTACAAGCTACATAAACACACACAAACATATACGAGTGTTCGTGCACAAAAACTTTTACGTCAGTTTTCCGAAAAAGCAGATTAACTTCGGGTCTTCTAAATGCTTCTTTTTTTTAATACACGATTTTGATCCCGAAAGGGAAGTGCACCGTTCCTGGAAACACTGCAATACCAGGTCGATGCGTGGAGTGGGCGGAGCAAGCTCCACTTCCAGCTCCGCGCTGCAAAAATCCATTTAATATATGGTCCCCAGATAGGGGACGTATCAGATATTAAACTGATAAGAACAGATACTACACTTGATCTTAGCCAAAAGGCCGAGAAGCGATGCCAGCTGGTCGCAGCTAGCGGGAAAGGGAGGGGAGGCTCTGACTATTGGGGTGTGGGTGCACATGCGGCTGAACGGTCCAAACGAACAAACAAATGTGTAAATGAAACAATAGACTCAATCACTTGACGGACGAACGAACAGAGAATGAATTAGGCTATATTTAAATACATGAACCAATGAAGGAACGAACGAACGAACAGAAACGTACCTACAGATATATAAATACATAAAAGTCAGCGTGGCCTGGCCGATTTTCCATTGAAGATGCGTTCAATGGACTGATGAGGAGGACATTAGACGTTTTTCCGTCTCACTTTGCATATACATATGTAAGGAACGAACGAACGACCAAAGAAACGTTTAAATAATTATTTCTTTATACACGTGTTTCATTATTTAAACAAATCAATTGCACAATTAGCAAACAAATCAAAAATATAAAAACACAAACAAACAAATCAAAAATATACAAACACAAACAAACAAATAAAAAATATACAAACGAAAGAAATAAAACAAAAATACAAACGAAAGAAATAAAACAAAAGAACGTGGGGATAATTGGAGGGAGAATTTCCATTGAAGACGCGTTCTATAGGCTGATGAGGCGGAAAGTAGACTTTTTTCCGTCTCACTTTGTAGATATATATATATATATATATACAAGGGACGAACGAACGACCAAAGAAATGTTAAAATAATCATTTCTTTATACATTTGTTTCACTATTTAAACAAATCAATTGATAAATTAGCTAAAACATACCAAAAATCAAAAATACTAACGAAAGAAATCAAACAAAAGAACGTGGGGAGAATTGGAGGGAGAATTGAGCCGTAGCGCCTGCAAATGAAACAAAGGACACGCTATGAGCTCATGCTCTACGGCGCGTTGTTCTTCGATTCAATTTAACCATGCCCTAAACAAATGTTGCGTGGGTTTCTTTAAACGACTTTGCAACAGGAAGAAATGCTTTTTTTTTCCTAATCCGTGGCGAAAGTTTAGCTCTCAACGTTCGTCGTGAGTACATGAATTCGTTCGCCAAAATGGCGGATGGCTGTTTTCGTTGCAAGCGAGCACTCTTTCGTTTCACACTGTCGTGCACTTCACGAAAGAAACGTTAGTTCCGTGCTTTGTAAGTGGGACAAACGAACACCACTGCAACAATATGAGACGCAAGTCTTTCTTCCTTGAACAAATGATCAGGGGAGAGCGCGAACGCAGTCCCCCACTACCAGAAATTATGCAGTCGAGATTCCCACATTTGGGGAATTCTCAGAAGTCAACAAGAGCCGCAGTGCAATGGCCGAGCCTCGTCCTGGGTGAACCGCCTTCGTGATCATGGTGTCTCCCCTGCCAGGTAAGTATGATTTGCTCCTTTCGGGCCAGAGTTCCCATACTTGCCTCCGCAATGCACATCAACGTTTACCCCAAGGGCAACTGCAATTTCCAGTTGATCGCTCTCCGTTGGAAAGCGTACAAAGGCGACAGTCCACAAACAAATGGACTGCATTTCTCTCGCTGCACGATGTTAGCCAGGTGGCTAGCGTCTCTAATAGGAACTACTCTCCTAAACACACACTATTCGCACATGCAAAGCTACAAGCTACATAAACACACACAAACATATACGAGTGTTCGTGCACAAAAACTTTTACGTCAGTTTTCCGAAAAAGCAGATTAACTTCGGGTCTTCTAAATGCTTCTTTTTTTTAATACACGATTTTGATCCCGAAAGGGAAGTGCACCGTTCCTGGAAACACTGCAATACCAGGTCGATGCGTGGAGTGGGCGGAGCAAGCTCCACTTCCAGCTCCGCGCTGCAAAAATCCATTTAATATATGGTCCCCAGATAGGGGACGTATCAGATATTAAACTGATAAGAACAGATACTACACTTGATCTTAGCCAAAAGGCCGAGAAGCGATGCCAGCTGGTCGCAGCTAGCGGGAAAGGGAGGGGAGGCACTGACTATTGGGGTGTGGGTGCACATGCGGCTGAACGGTCCAAACGAACAAACAAATGTGTAAATGAAACAATAGACTCAATCACTTGACGGACGGACGAACGAACAGAGAATGAATTAGGCTATATTTAAATACATGAACGAATGAAGGAACGAACGAACGAACAGAAACGTACCTACAGATATATAAATACATAAAAGTCAGCGTGGCCTGGCCGATTTTCCATTGAAGATGCGTTCAATGGACTGATGAGGAGGACATTAGACGTTTTTCCGTCTCACTTTGCATATATATATGTAAGGAACGAACGAACGACCAAAGAAACGTTTAAATAATTATTTCTTTATACACGTGTTTCATTATTTAAACAAATCAATTGCACAATTAGCAAACAAATCAAAAATATACAAACACAAACAAACAAATCAAAAATATACAAACACAAACAAACAAATCAAAAATATACAAACGAAAGAAATAAAACAAAAATACAAACGAAAGAAATAAAACAAAAGAACGTGGGGATAATTGGAGGGAGAATTTCCATTGAAGACGCGTTCTATAGGCTGATGAGGCGGAAAGTAGACTTTTTTCCGTCTCACTTTGTAGATATATATATATATATATATATACAAGGGACGAACGAACGACCAAAGAAATGTTAAAATAATCATTTCTTTATACATTTGTTTCACTATTTAAACAAATCAATTGATAAATTAGCTAAAACATACCAAAAATACCAACGAAAGAAATCAAACAAAAGAACGTGGGGAGAATTGGAGGGAGAATTGAGCCGTAGCGCCTGCAAAGGAAACAAAGGACACGCTATGAGCTCATGCTCTACGGCGCGTTGTTCTTCGATTCAATTTAACCATGCCCTAAACAAATGTTGCGTGGTTTTCTTTAAACGACTTTGCAACAGGAAGAAATGCTTTTTTTTTCCTAATCCGTGGCGAAAGTTTAGCTCTCAACGTTCGTCGTGAGTGCATGAATTCGTTCGCCAAAATGGCGGATGGCTGTTTTCGTTGCAAGCGAGCACTCTTTCGTTTCACACTGTCGTGCACTTCACGAAAGAAACGTTAGTTCCGTGCTTTGTAAGTGGGACAAACGAACACCACTGCAACAATATGAGACGCAAGTCTTTCTTCCTTGAACAAATGATCAGGGGAGAGCGCGAACGCAGTCCCCCACTACCAGAAATTATGCAGTCGAGATTCCCACATTTGGGGAATTCGCAGAAGTCAACAAGAGCCGCAGTGCAATGGCCGAGCCTCGTCCTGGGTGAACCGCCTTCGTGATCATGGTGTCTCCCCTGCCAGGTAAGTATGATTTGCTCCTCTCGGGCCAGAGTTCCCATACTTGCCTCCGCAATGCACATCAACGTTTACCCCAAGAGCAACTGCAATTTCCAGTTGATCGCTCTCCGTTGGAAAGCGTACAAAGGCGACAGTCCACAAACAAATGGACTGCATTTCTCTCGCTGCACGATGTTAGCCAGGTGGCTAGCGTCTCTAATAGGAACTACTCTCCTAAACACACACTATTCGCACATGCAAAGCTACAAGCTACATAAACACACACAAACATATACGAGTGTTCGTGCACAAAAACTTTTACGTCAGTTTTCCGAAAAAGCAGATTAACTTCGGGTCTTCTAAATGCTTCTTTTTTTTAATACACGATTTTGATCCCGAAAGGGAAGTGCACCGTTCCTGGAAACACTGCAATACCAGGTCGATGCGTGGAGTGGGCGGAGCAAGCTCCACTTCCAGCTCCGCGCTGCAAAAATCCATTTAATATATGGTCCCCAGATAGGGGACGTATCAGATATTAAACTGATAAGAACAGATACTACACTTGATCTTAGCCAAAAGGCCGAGAAGCGATGCCAGCTGGTCGCAGCTAGCGGGAAAGGGAGGGGAGGCTCTGACTATTGGGGTGTGGGTGCACATGCGGCTGAACGGTCCAAACGAACAAACAAATGTGTAAATGAAACAATAGACTCAATCACTTGACGGACGAACGAACAGAGAATGAATTAGGCTATATTTAAATACATGAACCAATGAAGGAACGAACGAACGAACAGAAACGTACCTACAGATATATAAATACATAAAAGTCAGCGTGGCCTGGCCGATTTTCCATTGAAGATGCGTTCAATGGACTGATGAGGAGGACATTAGACGTTTTTCCGTCTCACTTTGCATATACATATGTAAGGAACGAACGAACGACCAAAGAAACGTTTAAATAATTATTTCTTTATACACGTGTTTCATTATTTAAACAAATCAATTGCACAATTAGCAAACAAATCAAAAATATAAAAACACAAACAAACAAATCAAAAATATACAAACACAAACAAACAAATAAAAAATATACAAACGAAAGAAATAAAACAAAAATACAAACGAAAGAAATAAAACAAAAGAACGTGGGGATAATTGGAGGGAGAATTTCCATTGAAGACGCGTTCTATAGGCTGATGAGGCGGAAAGTAGACTTTTTTCCGTCTCACTTTGTAGATATATATATATATATATATACAAGGGACGAACGAACGACCAAAGAAATGTTAAAATAATCATTTCTTTATACATTTGTTTCACTATTTAAACAAATCAATTGATAAATTAGCTAAAACATACCAAAAATCAAAAATACTAACGAAAGAAATCAAACAAAAGAACGTGGGGAGAATTGGAGGGAGAATTGAGCCGTAGCGCCTGCAAATGAAACAAAGGACACGCTATGAGCTCATGCTCTACGGCGCGTTGTTCTTCGATTCAATTTAACCATGCCCTAAACAAATGTTGCGTGGGTTTCTTTAAACGACTTTGCAACAGGAAGAAATGCTTTTTTTTTCCTAATCCGTGGCGAAAGTTTAGCTCTCAACGTTCGTCGTGAGTACATGAATTCGTTCGCCAAAATGGCGGATGGCTGTTTTCGTTGCAAGCGAGCACTCTTTCGTTTCACACTGTCGTGCACTTCACGAAAGAAACGTTAGTTCCGTGCTTTGTAAGTGGGACAAACGAACACCACTGCAACAATATGAGACGCAAGTCTTTCTTCCTTGAACAAATGATCAGGGGAGAGCGCGAACGCAGTCCCCCACTACCAGAAATTATGCAGTCGAGATTCCCACATTTGGGGAATTCTCAGAAGTCAACAAGAGCCGCAGTGCAATGGCCGAGCCTCGTCCTGGGTGAACCGCCTTCGTGATCATGGTGTCTCCCCTGCCAGGTAAGTATGATTTGCTCCTTTCGGGCCAGAGTTCCCATACTTGCCTCCGCAATGCACATCAACGTTTACCCCAAGGGCAACTGCAATTTCCAGTTGATCGCTCTCCGCTGGAAAGCGTACAAAGGCGACAGTCCACAAACAAATGGACTGCATTTCTCTCGCTGCACGATGTTAGCCAGGTGGCTAGCGTCTCTAATAGGAACTACTCTCCTAAACACACACTATTCGCACATGCAAAGCTACAAGCTACATAAACACACACAAACATATACGAGTGTTCGTGCACAAAAACTTTTACGTCAGTTTTCCGAAAAAGCAGATTAACTTCGGGTCTTCTAAATGCTTCTTTTTTTTAATACACGATTTTGATCCCGAAAGGGAAGTGCACCGTTCCTGGAAACACTGCAATACCAGGTCGATGCGTGGAGTGGGCGGAGCAAGCTCCACTTCCAGCTCCGCGCTGCAAAAATCCATTTAATATATGGTCCCCAGATAGGGGACGTATCAGATATTAAACTGATAAGAACAGATACTACACTTGATCTTAGCCAAAAGGCCGAGAAGCGATGCCAGCTGGTCGCAGCTAGCGGGAAAGGGAGGGGAGGCACTGACTATTGGGGTGTGGGTGCACATGCGGCTGAACGGTCCAAACGAACAAACAAATGTGTAAATGAAACAATAGACTCAATCACTTGACGGACGGACGAACGAACAGAGAATGAATTAGGCTATATTTAAATACATGAACGAATGAAGGAACGAACGAACGAACAGAAACGTACCTACAGATATATAAATACATAAAAGTCAGCGTGGCCTGGCCGATTTTCCATTGAAGATGCGTTCAATGGACTGATGAGGAGGACATTAGACGTTTTTCCGTCTCACTTTGCATATATATATGTAAGGAACGAACGAACGACCAAAGAAACGTTTAAATAATTATTTCTTTATACACGTGTTTCATTATTTAAACAAATCAATTGCACAATTAGCAAACAAATCAAAAATATAAAAACACAAACAAACAAATCAAAAATATACAAACACAAACAAACAAATCAAAAATATACAAACGAAAGAAATAAAACAAAAATACAAACGAAAGAAATAAAACAAAAGAACGTGGGGATAATTGGAGGGAGAATTTCCATTGAAGACGCGTTCTATAGGCTGATGAGGCGGAAAGTAGACTTTTTTCCGTCTCACTTTGTAGATATATATATATATATATATATATATATACAAGGGACGAACGAACGACCAAAGAAATGTTAAAATAATCATTTCTTTATACATTTGTTTCACTATTTAAACAAATCAATTGATAAATTAGCTAAAACATACCAAAAATCAAAAATACTAACGAAAGAAATCAAACAAAAGAACGTGGGGAGAATTGGAGGGAGAATTGAGCCGTAGCGCCTGCAAAGGAAACAAAGGACACGCTATGAGCTCATGCTCTACGGCGCGTTGTTCTTCGATTCAATTTAACCATGCCCTAAACAAATGTTGCGTGGGTTTCTTTAAACGACTTTGCAACAGGAAGAAATGCTTTTTTTTTTCCATAATCCGTGGGTAAAGTTTAGCTCTCAACGTTCGTCGTGAGTGCATGAATTCGTTCGCCAAAATGGCGGATGGCTGATTCGTTGCAAGCGAGCACTCTTTCGTTTCACACTGTCGTGCACTTCACGAAAGAAACGTTAGTTCCGTGCTTTGTAAGTGGGACACACGAACACCACTGCAACAATATGAAACACAAGTCTTTCTTCCTTGAACAAATGATCAGGGGAGAGCGCGAACGCAGTCCCCCACTACCAGAAATTATGCAGTCGAGATTCCCACATTTGGGGAATTCACAGAAGTCAACAAGAGCCGCAGTGCAATGGCCGAGCCTCGTCCTGGGTGAACCGCCTTCGTGATCATGGTGTCTCCCCTGCCAGGTAAGTATGATTTGCTCCTTTCGGGCCAGAGTTCCCATACTTGCCTCCGCAATGCACATCAACGTTTACCCCAAGAGCAACTGCAATTTCCAGTTGATCGCTCTCCGTTGGAAAGCGTACAAAGGCGACAGTCCACAAACAAATGGACTGCATTTCTCTCGCTGCACGATGTTAGCCAGGTGGCCAGCGTCTCTAATAGGAACTACTCTCCTAAACACACACTATTCGCACATGCAAAGCTACAAGCTACATAAACACACACAAACATATACGAGTGTTCGTGCACAAAAACATTTACGTCAGTTTTCCGAAAAAGCAGATTAACTTCGGGTCTTCTAAATGCTTCTTTTTTTTTAATACACGATTTTGATCCCGAAAGGGAAGTGCACCGTTCCTGGAAACACTGCAATACCAGGTCGATGCGTGGAGTGGGCGGAGCAAGCTCCACTTCCAGCTCCGCGCTGCAAAAATCCATTTAATATATTGTCCCCAGATACGGGACGTATCAGATATTAAACTGATAAGAACAGATACTACACTTGATCTTAGCCAAAAGGCCGAGAAGCGATGCCAGCTGGTCGCAGCTAGCGGGAAAGGGAGGGGAGGCACTGACTATTGGGGTGTGGGTGCACATGCGGCTGAACGGTCCAAACGAACAAACAAATGTGTAAATGAAACAATAGACTCAATCACTTGACGGACGGACGAACGAACAGAGAATGAATTAGGCTATATTTAAATACATGAACGAATGAAGGAACGAACGAACGAACAGAAACGTACCTACAGATATATAAATACATAAAAGTCAGCGTGGCCTGGCCGATTTTCCATTGAAGATGCGTTCAATGGACTGATGAGGAGGACATTAGACGTTTTTCCGTCTCACTTTGCATATATATATGTAAGGAACGAACGAACGACCAAAGAAACGTTTAAATAATTATTTCTTTATACACGTGTTTCATTATTTAAACAAATCAATTGCACAATTAGCAAACAAATCAAAAATATAAAAACACAAACAAACAAATCAAAAATATACAAACACAAACAAACAAATCAAAAATATACAAACGAAAGAAATAAAACAAAAATACAAACGAAAGAAATAAAACAAAAGAACGTGGGGATAATTGGAGGGAGAATTTCCATTGAAGACGCGTTCTATAGGCTGATGAGGCGGAAAGTAGACTTTTTTCCGTCTCACTTTGTAGATATATATATATATATATATATATACAAGGGACGAACGAACGACCAAAGAAATGTTAAAATAATCATTTCTTTATACATTTGTTTCACTATTTAAACAAATCAATTGATAAATTAGCTAAAACATACCAAAAATCAAAAATACCAACGAAAGAAATCAAACAAAAGAACGTGGGGAGAATTGGAGGGAGAATTGAGCCGTAGCGCCTGCAAAGGAAACAAAGGACACGCTATGAGCTCATGCTCTACGGCGCGTTGTTCTTCGATTCAATTTAACCATGCCCTAAACAAATGTTGCGTGGGTTTCTTTAAACGACTTTGCAACAGGAAGAAATGCTTTTTTTTTCCTAATCCGTGGCGAAAGTTTAGCTCTCAACGTTCGTCGTGAGTGCATGAATTCGTTCGCCAAAATGGCGGATGGCTGTTTTCGTTGCAAGCGAGCACTCTTTCGTTTCACACTGTCGTGCACTTCACGAAAGAAACGTTAGTTCCGTGCTTTGTAAGTGGGACAAACGAACACCACTGCAACAATATGAGACGCAAGTCTTTCTTCCTTGAACAAATGATCAGGGGAGAGCGCGAACGCAGTCCCCCACTACCAGAAATTATGCAGTCGAGATTCCCACATTTGGGGAATTCGCAGAAGTCAACAAGAGCCGCAGTGCAATGGCCGAGCCTCGTCCTGGGTGAACCGCCTTCGTGATCATGGTGTCTCCCCTGCCAGGTAAGTATGATTTGCTCCTTTCGGGCCAGAGTTCCCATACTTGCCTCCGCAATGCACATCAACGTTTACCCCAAGAGCAACTGCAATTTCCAGTTGATCGCTCTCCGTTGGAAAGCGTACGAAGGCGACAGTCCACAAACAAATGGACTGCATTTCTCTCGCTGCACGATGTTAGCCAGGTGGCCAGCGTCTCTAATAGGAACTACTCTCCTAAACACACACTATTCGCACATGCAAAGCTACAAGCTACATAAACACACACAAACATATACGAGTGTTCGTGCACAAAAACATTTACGTCAGTTTTCCGAAAAAGCAGATTAACTTCGGGTCTTCTAAATGCTTCTTTTTTTTTAATACACGATTTTGATCCCGAAAGGGAAGTGCACCGTTCCTGGAAACACTGCAATACCAGGTCGATGCGTGGAGTGGGCGGAGCAAGCTCCACTTCCAGCTCCGCGCTGCAAAAATCCATTTAATATATTGTCCCCAGATACGGGACGTATCAGATATTAAACTGATAAGAACAGATACTACACTTGATCTTAGCCAAAAGGCCGAGAAGCGATGCCAGCTGGTCGCAGCTAGCGGGAAAGGGAGGGGAGGCACTGACTATTGGGGTGTGGGTGCACATGCGGCTGAACGGTCCAAACGAACAAACAAATGTGTAAATGAAACAATAGACTCAATCACTTGACGGACGGACGAACGAACAGAGAATGAATTAGGCTATATTTAAATACATGAACGAATGAAGGAACGAACGAACGAACAGAAACGTACCTACAGATATATAAATACATAAAAGTCAGCGTGGCCTGGCCGATTTTCCATTGAAGATGCGTTCAATGGACTGATGAGGAGGACATTAGACGTTTTTCCGTCTCACTTTGCATATATATATGTAAGGAACGAACGAACGACCAAAGAAACGTTTAAATAATTATTTCTTTATACACGTGTTTCATTATTTAAACAAATCAATTGCACAATTAGCAAACAAATCAAAAATATAAAAACACAAACAAACAAATCAAAAATATACAAACACAAACAAACAAATCAAAAATATACAAACGAAAGAAATAAAACAAAAATACAAACGAAAGAAATAAAACAAAAGAACGTGGGGATAATTGGAGGGAGAATTTCCATTGAAGACGCGTTCTATAGGCTGATGAGGCGGAAAGTAGACTTTTTTCCGTCTCACTTTGTAGATATATATATATATATATATATATATACAAGGGACGAACGAACGACCAAAGAAATGTTAAAATAATCATTTCTTTATACATTTGTTTCACTATTTAAACAAATCAATTGATAAATTAGCTAAAACATACCAAAAATCAAAAATACTAACGAAAGAAATCAAACAAAAGAACGTGGGGAGAATTGGAGGGAGAATTGAGCCGTAGCGCCTGCAAAGGAAACAAAGGACACGCTATGAGCTCATGCTCTACGGCGCGTTGTTCTTCGATTCAATTTAACCATGCCCTAAACAAATGTTGCGTGGGTTTCTTTAAACGACTTTGCAACAGGAAGAAATGCTTTTTTTTTCCATAATCCGTGGGTAAAGTTTAGCTCTCAACGTTCGTCGTGAGTGCATGAATTCGTTCGCCAAAATGGCGGATGGCTGATTCGTTGCAAGCGAGCACTCTTTCGTTTCACACTGTCGTGCACTTCACGAAAGAAACGTTAGTTCCGTGCTTTGTAAGTGGGACACGCGAACACCACTGCAACAATATGAAACACAAGTCTTTCTTCCTTGAACAAATGATCAGGGGAGAGCGCGAACGCAGTCCCCCACTACCAGAAATTATGCAGTCGAGATTCCCACATTTGGGGAATTCGCAGAAGTCAACAAGAGCCGCAGTGCAATGGCCGAGCCTCGTCCTGGGTGAACCGCCTTCGTGATCATGGTGTCTCCCCTGCCAGGTAAGTATGATTTGCTCCTTTCGGGCCAGAGTTCCCATACTTGCCTCCGCAATGCACATCAACGTTTACCCCAAGGGCAACTGCAATTTCCAGTTGATCGCTCTCCGTTGGAAAGCGTACAAAGGCGACAGTCCACAAACAAATGGACTGCATTTCTCTCGCTGCACGATGTTAGCCAGGTGGCTAGCGTCTCTAATAGGAACTACTCTCCTAAACACACACTATTCGCACATGCAAAGCTACAAGCTACATAAACACACACAAACATATACGAGTGTTCGTGCACAAAAACTTTTACGTCAGTTTTCCGAAAAAGCAGACTAACTTCGGGTCTTCTAAATGCTTCTTTTTTTTAATACACGATTTTGATCCCGAAAGGGAAGTGCACCGTTCCTGGAAACACTGCAATACCAGGTCGATGCGTGGAGTGGGCGGAGCAAGCTCCACTTCCAGCTCCGCGCTGCAAAAGTCCATTTAATATATGGTCCCCAGATAGGGGACGTATCAGATATCAAACTGATAAGAACAGATACTACACTTGATCTTAGCCAAAAGGCCGAGAAGCGATGCCAGCTGGTCGCAGCTAGCGGGAAAGGGAGGGGAGGCTCTGACTATTGGGGTGTGGGTGCACATGCGGCTGAACGGTCCAAACGAACAAACAAATGTGTAAATGAAACAATAGACTCAATCACTTGACGGACGGACGAACGAACAGAGAATGAATTAGGCTATATTTAAATACATGAACCAATGAAGGAACGAACGAACGAACAGAAACGTACCTACAGATATATAAATACATAAAAGTCAGCGTGGCCTGGCCGATTTTCCATTGAAGATGCGTTCAATGGACTGATGAGGAGGACATTAGACGTTTTTCCGTCTCACTTTGCATATACATATGTAAGGAACGAACGAACGACCAAAGAAACGTTTAAATAATTATTTCTTTATACACGTGTTTCATTATTTAAACAAATCAATTGCACAATTAGCAAACAAATCAAAAATATAAAAACACAAACAAACAAATCAAAAATATACAAACACAAACAAACAAATCAAAAATATACAAACGAAAGAAATAAAACAAAAATACAAACGAAAGAAATAAAACAAAAGAACGTGGGGATAATTGGAGGGAGAATTTCCATTGAAGACGCGTTCTATAGGCTGATGAGGCGGAAAGTAGACTTTTTTCCGTCTCACTTTGTAGATATATATATATATATATATATATACAAGGGACGAACGAACGACCAAATAAATGTTAAAATAATCATTTCTTTATACATTTGTTTCACTATTTAAACAAATCAATTGATAAATTAGCTAAAACATACCAAAAATCAAAAATACTAACGAAAGAAATCAAACAAAAGAACGTGGGGAGAATTGGAGGGAGAATTGAGCCGTAGCGCCTGCAAAGGAAACAAAGGACACGCTATGAGCTCATGCTCTACGGCGCGTTGTTCTTCGATTCAATTTAACCATGCCCTAAACAAATGTTGCGTGGGTTTCTTTAAACGACTTTGCAACAGGAAGAAATGCTTTTTTTTTCCATAATCCGTGGGTAAAGTTTAGCTCTCAACGTTCGTCGTGAGTGCATGAATTCGTTCGCCAAAATGGCGGATGGCTGATTCGTTGCAAGCGAGCACTCTTTCGTTTCACACTGTCGTGCACTTCACGAAAGAAACGTTAGTTCCGTGCTTTGTAAGTGGGACACACGAACACCACTGCAACAATATGAAACACAAGTCTTTCTTCCTTGAACAAATGATCAGGGGAGAGCGCGAACGCAGTCCCCCACTACCAGAAATTATGCAGTCGAGATTCCCACATTTGGGGAATTCGCAGAAGTCAACAAGAGCCGCAGTGCAATGGCCGAGCCTCGTCCTGGGTGAACCGCCTTCGTGATCATGGTGTCTCCCCTGCCAGGTAAGTATGATTTGCTCCTTTCGGGCCAGAGTTCCCATACTTGCCTCCGCAATGCACATCAACGTTTACCCCAAGGGCAACTGCAATTTCCAGTTGATCGCTCTCCGTTGGAAAGCGTACAAAGGCGACAGTCCACAAACAAATGGACTGCATTTCTCTCGCTGCACGATGTTAGCCAGGTGGCTAGCGTCTCTAATAGGAACTACTCTCCTAAACACACACTATTCGCACATGCAAAGCTACAAGCTACATAAACACACACAAACATATACGAGTGTTCGTGCACAAAAACTTTTACGTCAGTTTTCCGAAAAAGCAGATTAACTTCGGGTCTTCTAAATGCTTCTTTTTTTTAATACACGATTTTGATCCCGAAAGGGAAGTGCACCGTTCCTGGAAACACTGCAATACCAGGTCGATGCGTGGAGTGGGCGGAGCAAGCTCCACTTCCAGCTCCGCGCTGCAAAAATCCATTTAATATATGGTCCCCAGATAGGGGACGTATCAGATATTAAACTGATAAGAACAGATACTACACTTGATCTTAGCCAAAAGGCCGAGAAGCGATGCCAGCTGGTCGCAGCTAGCGGGAAAGGGAGGGGAGGCTCTGACTATTGGGGTGTGGGTGCACATGCGGCTGAACGGTCCAAACGAACAAACAAATGTGTAAATGAAACAATAGACTCAATCACTTGACGGACGGACGAACGAACAGAGAATGAATTAGGCTATATTTAAATACATGAACCAATGAAGGAACGAACGAACGAACAGAAACGTACCTACAGATATATAAATACATAAAAGTCAGCGTGGCCTGGCCGATTTTCCATTGAAGATGCGTTCAATGGACTGATGAGGAGGACATTAGACGTTTTTCCGTCTCACTTTGCATATACATATGTAAGGAACGAACGAACGACCAAAGAAACGTTTAAATAATTATTTCTTTATACACGTGTTTCATTATTTAAACAAATCAATTGCACAATTAGCAAACAAATCAAAAATATAAAAACACAAACAAACAAATCAAAAATATACAAACACAAACAAACAAATCAAAAATATACAAACGAAAGAAATAAAACAAAAATACAAACGAAAGAAATAAAACAAAAGAACGTGGGGATAATTGGAGGGAGAATTTCCATTGAAGACGCGTTCTATAGGCTGATGAGGCGGAAAGTAGACTTTTTTCCGTCTCACTTTGTAGATATATATATATATATATATATACAAGGGACGAACGAACGACCAAAGAAATGTTAAAATAATCATTTCTTTATACATTTGTTTCACTATTTAAACAAATCAATTGATAAATTAGCTAAAACATACCAAAAATCAAAAATACCAACGAAAGAAATCAAACAAAAGAACGTGGGGAGAATTGGAGGGAGAATTGAGCCGTAGCGCCTGCAAAGGAAACAAAGGACACGCTATGAGCTCATGCTCTACGGCGCGTTGTTCTTCGATTCAATTTAACCATGCCCTAAACAAATGTTGCGTGGGTTTCTTTAAACGACTTTGCAACAGGAAGAAATGCTTTTTTTTTCCTAATCCGTGGCGAAAGTTTAGCTCTCAACGTTCGTCGTGAGTGCATGAATTCGTTCGCCAAAATGGCGGATGGCTGTTTTCGTTGCAAGCGAGCACTCTTTCGTTTCACACTGTCGTGCACTTCACGAAAGAAACGTTAGTTCCGTGCTTTGTAAGTGGGACAAACGAACACCACTGCAACAATATGAGACGCAAGTCTTTCTTCCTTGAACAAATGATCAGGGGAGAGCGCGAACGCAGTCCCCCACTACCAGAAATTATGCTGTCGAGATTCCCACATTTGGGGAATTCGCAGAAGTCAACAAGAGCCGCAGTGCAATGGCCGAGCCTCGTCCTGGGTGAACCGCCTTCGTGATCATGGTGTCTCCCCTGCCAGGTAAGTATGATTTGCTCCTTTCGGGCCAGAGTTCCCATACTTGCCTCCGCAATGCACATCAACGTTTACCCCAAGAGCAACTGCAATTTCCAGTTGATCGCTCTCCGTTGGAAAGCGTACAAAGGCGACAGTCCACAAACAAATGGACTGCATTTCTCTCGCTGCACGATGTTAGCCAGGTGGCCAGCGTCTCTAATAGGAACTACTCTCCTAAACACACACTATTCGCACATGCAAAGCTACAAGCTAAAAAAACACACACAAACATATACGAGTGTTCGTGCACAAAAACATTTACGTCAGTTTTCCGAAAAAGCAGATTAACTACGGGTCTTCTAAATGCTTCTTTTTTTTTAATACACGATTTTGATCCCGAAAGGGAAGTGCACCGTTCCTGGAAACACTGCAATACCAGGTCGATGCGTGGAGTGGGCGGAGCAAGCTCCACTTCCAGCTCCGCGCTGCAAAAATCCATTTAATATATGGTCCCCAGATAGGGGACGTATCAGATATTAAACTGATAAGAACAGATACTACACTTGATCTTAGCCAAAAGGCCGAGAAGCGATGCCAGCTGGTCGCAGCTAGCGGGAAAGGGAGGGGAGGCACTGACTATTGGGGTGTGGGTGCACATGCGGCTGAACGGTCCAAACGAACAAACAAATGTGTAAATGAAACAATAGACTCAATCACTTGACGGACGGACGAACGAACAGAGAATGAATTAGGCTATATTTAAATACATGAACGAATGAAGGAACGAACGAACGAACAGAAACGTACCTACAGATATATAAATACATAAAAGTCAGCGTGGCCTGGCCGATTTTCCATTGAAGATGCGTTCAATGGACTGATGAGGAGGACATTAGACGTTTTTCCGTCTCACTTTGCATATATATATGTAAGGAACGAACGAACGACCAAAGAAACGTTTAAATAATTATTTCTTTATACACGTGTTTCATTATTTAAACAAATCAATTGCACAATTAGCAAACAAATCAAAAATATAAAAACACAAACAAACAAATCAAAAATATACAAACACAAACAAACAAATCAAAAATATACAAACGAAAGAAATAAAACAAAAATACAAACGAAAGAAATAAAACAAAAGAACGTGGGGATAATTGGAGGGAGAATTTCCATTGAAGACGCGTTCTATAGGCTGATGAGGCGGAAAGTAGACTTTTTTCCGTCTCACTTTGTAGATATATATATATATATATATATATATATACAAGGGACGAACGAACGACCAAAGAAATGTTAAAATAATCATTTCTTTATACATTTGTTTCACTATTTAAACAAATCAATTGATAAATTAGCTAAAACATACCAAAAATCAAAAATACCAACGAAAGAAATCAAACAAAAGAACGTGGGGAGAATTGGAGGGAGAATTGAGCCGTAGCGCCTGCAAAGGAAACAAAGGACACGCTATGAGCTCATGCTCTACGGCGCGTTGTTCTTCGATTCAATTTAACCATGCCCTAAACAAATGTTGCGTGGGTTTCTTTAAACGACTTTGCAACAGGAAGAAATGCTTTTTTTTTCCTAATCCGTGGCGAAAGTTTAGCTCTCAACGTTCGTCGTGAGTGCATGAATTCGTTCGCCAAAATGGCGGATGGCTGTTTTCGTTGCAAGCGAGCACTCTTTCGTTTCACACTGTCGTGCACTTCACGAAAGAAACGTTAGTTCCGTGCTTTGTAAGTGGGACAAACGAACACCACTGCAACAATATGAGACGCAAGTCTTTCTTCCTTGAACAAATGATCAGGGGAGAGCGCGAACGCAGTCCCCCACTACCAGAAATTATGCAGTCGAGATTCCCACATTTGGGGAATTCGCAGAAGTCAACAAGAGCCGCAGTGCAATGGCCGAGCCTCGTCCTGGGTGAACCGCCTTCGTGATCATGGTGTCTCCCCTGCCAGGTAAGTATGATTTGCTCCTTTCGGGCCAGAGTTCCCATACTTGCCTCCGCAATGCACATCAACGTTTACCCCAAGAGCAACTGCAATTTCCAGTTGATCGCTCTCCGTTGGAAAGCGTACAAAGGCGACAGTCCACAAACAAATGGACTGCATTTCTCTCGCTGCACGATGTTAGCCAGGTGGCTAGCGTCTCTAATAGGAACTACTCTCCTAAACACACACTATTCGCACATGCAAAGCTACAAGCTACATAAACACACACAAACATATACGAGTGTTCGTGCACAAAAACATTTACGTCAGTTTTCCGAAAAAGCAGATTAACTACGGGTCTTCTAAATGCTTCTTTTTTTTTAATACACGATTTTGATCCCGAAAGGGAAGTGCACCGTTCCTGGAAACACTGCAATACCAGGTCGATGCGTGGAGTGGGCGGAGCAAGCTCCACTTCCAGCTCCGCGCTGCAAAAATCCATTTAATATATGGTCCCCAGATAGGGGACGTATCAGATATTAAACTGATAAGAACAGATACTACACTTGATCTTAGCCAAAAGGCCGAGAAGCGATGCCAGCTGGTCGCAGCTAGCGGGAAAGGGAGGGGAGGCACTGACTATTGGGGTGTGGGTGCACATGCGGCTGAACGGTCCAAACGAACAAACAAATGTGTAAATGAAACAATAGACTCAATCACTTGACGGACGGACGAACGAACAGAGAATGAATTAGGCTATATTTAAATACATGAACGAATGAAGGAACGAACGAACGAACAGAAACGTACCTACAGATATATAAATACATAAAAGTCAGCGTGGCCTGGCCGATTTTCCATTGAAGATGCGTTCAATGGACTGATGAGGAGGACATTGGACGTTTTTCCGTCTCACTTTGCATATATATATGTAAGGAACGAACGAACGACCAAAGAAACGTTTAAATAATTATTTCTTTATACACGTGTTTCATTATTTAAACAAATCAATTGCACAATTAGCAAACAAATCAAAAATATAAAAACACAAACAAACAAATCAAAAATATACAAACACAAACAAACAAATCAAAAATATACAAACGAAAGAAATAAAACAAAAATACAAACGAAAGAAATAAAACAAAAGAACGTGGGGATAATTGGAGGGAGAATTTCCATTGAAGACGCGTTCTATAGGCTGATGAGGCGGAAAGTAGACTTTTTTCCGTCTCACTTTGTAGATATATATATATATATATATACAAGGGACGAACGAACGACCAAAGAAATGTTAAAATAATCATTTCTTTATACACGTGTTTCATTATTTAAACAAATCAATTGCACAATTAGCAAACAAATCAAAAATATAAAAACACAAACAAACAAATCAAAAATATACAAACACAAACAAACAAATCAAAAATATACAAACGAAAGAAATAAAACAAAAATACAAACGAAAGAAATAAAACAAAAGAACGTGGGGATAATTGGAGGGAGAATTTCCATTGAAGACGCGTTCTATAGGCTGATGAGGCGGAAAGTAGACTTTTTTCCGTCTCACTTTGTAGATATATATATATATATATATATATATATATATACAAGGGACGAACGAACGACCAAAGAAATGTTAAAATAATCATTTCTTTATACATTTGTTTCACTATTTAAACAAATCAATTGATAAATTAGCTAAAACATACCAAAAATCAAAAATACTAACGAAAGAAATCAAACAAAAGAACGTGGGGAGAATTGGAGGGAGAATTGAGCCGTAGCGCCTGCAAAGGAAACAAAGGACACGCTATGAGCTCATGCTCTACGGCGCGTTGTTCTTCGATTCAATTTAACCATGCCCTAAACAAATGTTGCGTGGGTTTCTTTAAACGACTTTGCAACAGGAAGAAATGCTTTTTTTTTCCATAATCCGTGGCGAAAGTTTAGCTCTCAACGTTCGTCGTGAGTGCATGAATTCGTTCGCCAAAATGGCGGATGGCTGATTCGTTGCAAGCGAGCACTCTTTCGTTTCACACTGTCGTGCACTTCACGAAAGAAACGTTAGTTCCGTGCTTTGTAAGTGGGACACACGAACACCACTGCAACAATATGAAACGCAAGTCTTTCTTCCTTGAACAAATGATCAGGGGAGAGCGCGAACGCAGTCCCCCACTACCAGAAATTATGCAGTCGAGATTCCCACATTTGGGGAATTCGCAGAAGTCAACAAGAGCCGCAGTGCAATGGCCGAGCCTCGTCCTGGGTGAACCGCCTTCGTGATCATGGTGTCTCCCCTGCCAGGTAAGTATGATTTGCTCCTTTCGGGCCAGAGTTCCCATACTTGCCTCCGCAATGCACATCAACGTTTACCCCAAGGGCAACTGCAATTTCCAGTTGATCGCTCTCCGTTGGAAAGCGTACAAAGGCGACAGTCCACAAACAAATGGACTGCATTTCTCTCGCTGCACGATGTTAGCCAGGTGGCTAGCGTCTCTAATAGGAACTACTCTCCTAAACACACACTATTCGCACATGCAAAGCTACAAGCTACATAAACACACACAAACATATACGAGTGTTCGTGCACAAAAACTTTTACGTCAGTTTTCCGAAAAAGCAGATTAACTTCGGGTCTTCTAAATGCTTCTTTTTTTTAATACACGATTTTGATCCCGAAAGGGAAGTGCACCGTTCCTGGAAACACTGCAATACCAGGTCGATGCGTGGAGTGGGCGGAGCAAGCTCCACTTCCAGCTCCGCGCTGCAAAAATCCATTTAATATATGGTCCCCAGATAGGGGACGTATCAGATATTAAACTGATAAGAACAGATACTACACTTGATCTTAGCCAAAAGGCCGAGAAGCGATGCCAGCTGGTCGCAGCTAGCGGGAAAGGGAGGGGAGGCTCTGACTATTGGGGTGTGGGTGCACATGCGGCTGAACGGTCCAAACGAACAAACAAATGTGTAAATGAAACAATAGACTCAATCACTTGACGGACGGACGAACGAACAGAGAATGAATTAGGCTATATTTAAATACATGAACCAATGAAGGAACGAACGAACGAACAGAAACGTACCTACAGATATATAAATACATAAAAGTCAGCGTGGCCTGGCCGATTTTCCATTGAAGATGCGTTCAATGGACTGATGAGGAGGACATTAGACGTTTTTCCGTCTCACTTTGCATATACATATGTAAGGAACGAACGAACGACCAAAGAAACGTTTAAATAATTATTTCTTTATACACGTGTTTCATTATTTAAACAAATCAATTGCACAATTAGCAAACAAATCAAAAATATAAAAACACAAACAAACAAATCAAAAATATACAAACACAAACAAACAAATCAAAAATATACAAACGAAAGAAATAAAACAAAAATACAAACGAAAGAAATAAAACAAAAGAACGTGGGGATAATTGGAGGGAGAATTTCCATTGAAGACGCGTTCTATAGGCTGATGAGGCGGAAAGTAGACTTTTTTCCGTCTCACTTTGTAGATATATATATATATATATATACAAGGGACGAACGAACGACCAAAGAAATGTTAAAATAATCATTTCTTTATACATTTGTTTCACTATTTAAACAAATCAATTGATAAATTAGCTAAAACATACCAAAAATCAAAAATACCAACGAAAGAAATCAAACAAAAGAACGTGGGGAGAATTGGAGGGAGAATTGAGCCGTAGCGCCTGCAAAGGAAACAAAGGACACGCTATGAGCTCATGCTCTACGGCGCGTTGTTCTTCGATTCAATTTAACCATGCCCTAAACAAATGTTGCGTGGGTTTCTTTAAACGACTTTGCAACAGGAAGAAATGCTTTTTTTTTCCTAATCCGTGGCGAAAGTTTAGCTCTCAACGTTCGTCGTGAGTGCATGAATTCGTTCGCCAAAATGGCGGATGGCTGTTTTCGTTGCAAGCGAGCACTCTTTCGTTTCACACTGTCGTGCACTTCACGAAAGAAACGTTAGTTCCGTGCTTTGTAAGTGGGACAAACGAACACCACTGCAACAATATGAGACGCAAGTCTTTCTTCCTTGAACAAATGATCAGGGGAGAGCGCGAACGCAGTCCCCCACTACCAGAAATTATGCAGTCGAGATTCCCACATTTGGGGAATTCGCAGAAGTCAACAAGAGCCGCAGTGCAATGGCCGAGCCTCGTCCTGGGTGAACCGCCTTCGTGATCATGGTGTCTCCCCTGCCAGGTAAGTATGATTTGCTCCTTTCGGGCCAGAGTTCCCATACTTGCCTCCGCAATGCACATCAACGTTTACCCCAAGGGCAACTGCAATTTCCAGTTGATCGCTCTCCGTTGGAAAGCGTACAAAGGCGACAGTCCACAAACAAATGGACTGCATTTCTCTCGCTGCACGATGTTAGCCAGGTGGCTAGCGTCTCTAATAGGAACTACTCTCCTAAACACACACTATTCGCACATGCAAAGCTACAAGCTACATAAACACACACAAACATATACGAGTGTTCGTGCACAAAAACTTTTACGTCAGTTTTCCGAAAAAGCAGATTAACTTCGGGTCTTCTAAATGCTTCTTTTTTTTAATACACGATTTTGATCCCGAAAGGGAAGTGCACCGTTCCTGGAAACACTGCAATACCAGGTCGATGCGTGGAGTGGGCGGAGCAAGCTCCACTTCCAGCTCCGCGCTGCAAAAATCCATTTAATATATGGTCCCCAGATAAGGGACGTATCAGATATTAAACTGATAAGAACAGATTTTTTTCTTTCGAAAAGTTTTATTGTCTCAGTTACATTCTTATTCACATGTCTTTTCTTTTAAAGTGCATTTCATTTGTATATAAGTCAATAAATAAATAAGATGAAACCATGTATATTTCTTTTTTTATGTAGTGCAAACCAAAAACAAAGCAAACTGGGGAAAAAAAAAACATAATTGTGACTAAGAAACCCATGTTTTACTCTCCCAAAGGTTTAAAAGGTATAAACACAACCAATAAAACCATCACTATAATTAAAAATACAAAGTCTCTTATCCTTTGTTGTACAGAACCGGGTGAGTCCCTGTTTAAATAAAAGTCCCATACACCGCTCTGCAGTACAGACCGCGCTCTCTCTTTTTGGGGCCTAGCGGAAATTCTCTCCCTCCAGCCCGCTGGCCCGCTGTTCCCGTAGCCGTTGGTGGTGAGGGTGCATCTACGGGCAGCCAGGTGCGGGGGCAAAGCCAGGACCCTGAGCGTGACCCCAGCCCCCTCCTCCGAATGACAAGGCCCGGCACCCCTGCAGCTTAGATATGATCATCTGCTCGCGAGCGTGGAGGGGCACCGTAACCTGTTTCCCCACCAGCAGGTTTCTGGTGGTCCAGATGACTTCCTTTATGATGTTCAGGGTGAGCCAGAGCGAGATGAATTGTTGTGACGTCAAAACTCTCAAGCTCCGGCCCACCCCATGGATGGCGAGCTTGTAGTCCATCTGGACCCCACCCGCTGGCAGGCTCGGGAAAACTAGGGGGCCAGTTAAGGTCCACAGGTCCCGCGCAGTGCCGCACTCCCAGAGGAGATGTCTCACCGTCTCCGGGGCATTACACCCCGGTTGTGGGCAGATCGGGTTCCTGGCCATTCCTCTGGAGTGCATAACCGCCCTGACTGGGAGAATTTCATGGGCCGCCATCCATGCCAGGTCTTTTTGTCTGTTCTGCAGAGCGGGGTGGGCAGCGTTCCTCCAAACTTGTTTGGCCTCACAAAGTGTGAGGCCTGGAACTGGACTCACTGGTTCCCGGTCCTGCACAAGAGAGACAAGAGATTTGTGATTAGTTAAAACCGTGACTTCTTGGTTCTCCAAGCTGTATTTCTTTAAAAACCTCTTAATAAAACTATACTCTTTAGGCAGATTAAAAGACACTGGGGTTCTAAGATCAACAGTTAAAATCTTTAGAGTGCGCAAGTACGACCCCATCCAGAACCTAGCCATTGCCGCAGTCTTATTGTTGCTGGATGGGGTTGTGGCATACTTGATGTGGAGGGCGGTGAATTTGCTCCCTAAAAACAAATGGGGGTCCGGGATTCCTTTTCCTCCATTCGCGCTTCTTTTCTTGATCACTTCTCTACGTATTCGTTCCCATTTGGACCCCCAAAAGAAATAAAACACAGCACGTTCCAACGCTAAAAGAAAGAACCTTGGGGGACTAAAAACAGAGCACAATAATAAAAGCAAGGGTAAAATCACAGCTTTGTAAATTAAAATCTTACCCTCTAAAGTCATTGTCCTCAGTCCCCAGAACCCAAGTCGTTTTCTAACTTTCCCTAACGTGTCTGTCCAATTGCTTTGTCCACCCCCCTCCCTGTCAAACTTTACCCCTAAAACCTTCAAATCTGTTTCCTTTACCGTCACGTCAAGTCCTGCCATTTCTGCACGTCCCCACGGTCCGAAGAGCTGGGCCTCAGACTTGTTCCTGTTTACCTTCGAGCCTGAGGCCTGTCCATAGAAGTCTGTCAGTTGTAAAGCTCTTCGGACCGATAAAAGGTCAGTGGTTAAAATTGTAATGTCATCCATATATAAAACACATTTCAAGGTAAGTCCATTTGTCCCGGGTAAATTTAGTCCTTTGATCCATTGGTCCCTTCTCAAGAGCTGTGCCAGTGGCTCAATACAAGCCACATACAGGAGAGGAGATAGCGGACACCCCTGGCGGACTCCGCTGCGGATTTTTACCGCATTTGTTGTGTGCCCATTTACAAGAATTTTGCTGGTTATGTCTTTGTACAGCAAGCCCACCCACGCTAAGAACCTCCCTGGGAACCCCATTTTTTGCAGTACCTGAAACATGTACTGGTGCGAGACCCGATCGAAAGCTTTTTCAAAATCTAAATTTAGGACTACGAGCCTCATGTTTCTGTCCCTCGCATAACAGATGGCATCCCTCACCAGCACTAGGCTGTCCGTGATCTTTCTCCCGGGCACAGCACAGGCTTGATCCGGGTGGATTAGATCTTCTAAAACCGTCGACATCCGTGTAGATAAAAGTTTACTAAAAAGTTTGCAGTCAAAATTTAAAAGGGTGATTGGTCGCCATGTTTTTAAGTCAGTCTTGTCTCCTTTTTTATGTAACAGTGAGACTATCCCTTCTCTAAAACTGTCTGGTAGTCTGTCAAGTTTGTCAAAATCTTTAAAAATGTTTAACAATTCGGGTGCTAAAACGTCCCAAAATTTTACATAAAATTCAAGGGGAAGTCCATCACTTCCTGGGGACTTCCCAGTTTTAAAACCTTTAATACATTTCGTCAGTTCTAAAAAAGTAAAATCTTGGGTTAAAAAAGCACATTCTTTATCAATCTCATTCTCTAAAAAGTTTAACATTTCCTTCATGACGCTACCTGTTACCTCTTTTTCACTGTATAATTCTTTATAAAAAGTTCCCACTTCATTTAAAATTCCCGCTGTGTCGTTGGCCTCCCTCCCTCCCATGTTTAATTTAGTAATTGCACTTCCCTTGGTTACAATCTTTTTAAAAAAATAGCGTGTGCATTTTTCCCCTTCTTCCAACTCTCTCTCTTTACTTCTTAAAATCACTCCTACGTTCCGTTCTTTCTCTAAAAGCAACATTTCTCTTTTAACTTCTTTGATTTCCTCATTGTATTCGAAACCATTGTTTAATAAATTAAAATACCTCTGTAGTCGTTTTTGCAGCCCCAACATGCGTCGCTTCTCTGTATTCTTTTTCTGTATCCCTTTCTTTCTAAAAAAGTGTCCGGTCCGGTGCTTCACCATCTCCCACCACTGTGCTCGTGAATTAAAAAAATCTTGGAGAGTCTGCCATTGGCTGAATTGCTCCCTGTATTCTCCAGCTATCTCCTCATCCCGCAACAGGGAGCAATTCAGCTTCCAGATCCCTCCTCCTACGGTCACTCCTGTGGTGAAAGGGAAACTGCAGGAAAGCATTGCGTGATCAGTAAAATACATAGGGGTCAATATAGCATCAGTTGGTGGGCAGTCACGTGTAAAGATGTAGTCAATGCGAGAGGCCTTGGCGCTATCACCACTAACCCAGGTGTAGCCCACCTCTCCTGGATGCAAAGCTTTAAAACAGTCCACTAATTTAAAATCTTTCACTAAACTTTGCAATAAAACTGACGATTTATCCACCTTAAAATCCTCCCCTGCCCCTTTTCTGTCTACTCTGTTTAAAATGCAATTAAAATCCCCTGCAACCACAAGTGGCACCCTCCCCAGCATGTGGGGCTGCAATTCCTCTAAAAGTTCATGCCTTTCGTTCTTGTCGGTAAAACCATATATGTTTAAAATATTAAAATCTCTATCTAAAAAAGTCAGATTTGCTAAAATTGCTCGCCCGTCCCTCACCACGGTGCTGCCCTTCACCAAAATATTTGGGTTGTTGATTAGAATAGCAACACCGTCACATTTATTAAAATTTGATCCGCTCCACAAGGATGGGCCCGGGGTCCAGAGTTCCACCCACTTTCTGTAACTTCTTAAAAATGGCAGAGCACACTCTTGGAGTAAAAACACATCTGACTTAAAGTCCTTTAAATATGATAAAATACTCTGTGCTCGAAAAGTAGACTTCACACTTCTCACATTGATTGTAGATATTGTGAGGGTCATAAGCAGTATGGTTTTAAAAGGGCATAACATATTAAGGAAAGGATAAAAATGGACTACAGACTTAAATTAAAATCATAAAATTTCTTCTGATACCTGCTCTTCCTTAATCTCCACTATTCTGGAGTCAGGGTAGCAGGTTCTTATGGCCTGCAGGGCCGCAGAGAAACTCTCTTGCGGCTCTTTTGGCGATGATGTTCTCAGCTGAACTTGCAAAAAGGACACTTCATTAGGGGCTTCCTGAGGCCACATGCGATCCAGATCTTCCTGACCGGAACTATCTGGTCGCTGTGCTGCTCTCTGCTTTTTCTCCTCCGCTTGGGTCAGAGGAGATCCCGCAGGCCTTTTTTGCAGCTGA
The DNA here is from genome assembly GCF_947034865.1 of Barbatula barbatula. NCBI lineage: Eukaryota > Metazoa > Chordata > Actinopteri > Cypriniformes > Nemacheilidae > Barbatula > Barbatula barbatula. Next base: position 26,325,151 of record NC_136764.1, read on the forward strand.
GCATTGGGGAGTGAAACATCAGTTTCACCCCCACTAGACTCTATGTCAATCTCTGGGACTGTGATAAGTGAGGAAACGCTTTCCTCACCTTCTTGCTCATCTTCTTCGACAACATTACCGTTTCCTTCTTCCATGATTGGCGCCGCCCCGTTTTCTTGACCAATCCCAGAAGTTGGCTGGGAGTTTGAATTTCCCGCCAACGTTTCTGGGACCGCCTCCTGCTCTCTTTGTTCTGGTGTGAGGTGTGTGTTTTGGGCGGCCATTTTTATTGCCTTGAGTGTGTTGGCAAAACTTCTTGGGCAATCTCTATAGAGATGGTTATAGTCACCACACAGATTGCACCGCCTGCCATTGGTACATTCATCAAAACTGTGACCGATTTCTCTACACTTCCCACAAACAATCACTTTGCATGCTTCGGCTAGATGCCCAATTTTGCCACATTTTCTACACAATTTGGGCATCCCTTGGTAATGAATGTAGCCCCGGTTTTCTCCCAACACAATCATGGATGGCAGATGCCTCAGGCCCTGGTAGCCCTCGGCGTCCTCCCATTGTTTAATGGGAATTCGCCAAGAGCAGTTCCAGATTCCATCCTCATCTACCACTCTAATCGGCTGGCCTCGAACCGTGCAGTATCTACCCAGCCATACACAAATGTCTTCTCCAGTTACCGTTTCATTAAACATTCTAACAACCACAGTTCTAAGTGAGTTATCAGAAAGTTTTTCCACATTAAACATGGAGAAATGGGTCTTAACGGAGTCAAAACGTTGCCAAAATCTCGTCAACAATTCAGCGCTCTTAAAACTTAAATCAAAACCTTTGTTAAAAGGCAGTGTCAATAAGCAGTTTATATCCTCCACAACAAATTTTAACGTTTTTTGGACAAGCTTCCTAGAGAAGTCCAAACGGGACATCTCCAGGAGCTTTCCATCTATTTCGTTAAATAAAAACCGCACACTGTGGTGCCTCCGCACGCCGGCACGGGCAGCCGACATGGTGGAGGCACCTGCAGCAAACTAAAAAATATATACTTTAAAAAAGACAATAAATAAATAAATAGATAAATAAATAACTTACCTTAAAATGAATTCTCCAATGAAATCCGCTGTTTTAAAAACCTGAAAAGGCGTAAAAATACACAACAGAAAAAGCAAATAAAGCACAATGTACCTCCCAAAGTTGATAGACTCCCAAAACAATAATTTGGGCGCCAAAGGACCTACAGGAGGCGATCGCAAAACAACCGTATGGCAAGACACGTGATCTTAGCCAAAAGGCCGAGAAGCGATGCCAGCTGGTCGCAGCTAGCGGGAAAGGGAGGGGAGGCACTGACTATTGGGGTGTGGGTGCACATGCGGCTGAACGGTCCAAACGAACAAACAAATGTGTAAATGAAACAATAGACTCAATCACTTGACGGACGGACGAACGAACAGAGAATGAATTAGGCTATATTTAAATACATGAACGAATGAAGGAACGAACGAACGAACAGAAACGTACCTACAGATATATAAATACATAAAAGTCAGCGTGGCCTGGCCGATTTTCCATTGAAGATGCGTTCAATGGACTGATGAGGAGGACATTAGACGTTTTTCCGTCTCACTTTGCATATATATATGTAAGGAACGAACGAACGACCAAAGAAACGTTTAAATAATTATTTCTTTATACACGTGTTTCATTATTTAAACAAATCAATTGCACAATTAGCAAACAAATCAAAAATATACAAACACAAACAAACAAATCAAAAATATACAAACACAAACAAACAAATCAAAAATATACAAACGAAAGAAATAAAACAAAAATACAAACGAAAGAAATAAAACAAAAGAACGTGGGGATAATTGGAGGGAGAATTTCCATTGAAGACGCGTTCTATAGGCTGATGAGGCGGAAAGTAGACTTTTTTCCGTCTCACTTTGTAGATATATATATATATATATATATACAAGGGACGAACGAACGACCAAAGAAATGTTAAAATAATCATTTCTTTATACATTTGTTTCACTATTTAAACAAATCAATTGATAAATTAGCTAAAACATACCAAAAATACCAACGAAAGAAATCAAACAAAAGAACGTGGGGAGAATTGGAGGGAGAATTGAGCCGTAGCGCCTGCAAAGGAAACAAAGGACACGCTATGAGCTCATGCTCTACGGCGCGTTGTTCTTCGATTCAATTTAACCATGCCCTAAACAAATGTTGCGTGGGTTTCTTTAAACGACTTTGCAACAGGAAGAAATGCTTTTTTTTTCCTAATCCGTGGCGAAAGTTTAGCTCTCAACGTTCGTCGTGAGTGCATGAATTCGTTCGCCAAAATGGCGGATGGCTGTTTTCGTTGCAAGCGAGCACTCTTTCGTTTCACACTGTCGTGCACTTCACGAAAGAAACGTTAGTTCCGTGCTTTGTAAGTGGGACAAACGAACACCACTGCAACAATATGAGACGCAAGTCTTTCTTCCTTGAACAAATGATCAGGGGAGAGCGCGAACGCAGTCCCCCACTACCAGAAATTATGCAGTCGAGATTCCCACATTTGGGGAATTCGCAGAAGTCAACAAGAGCTGCAGTGCAATGGCCGAGCCTCGTCCTGGGTGAACCGCCTTCGTGATCATGGTGTCTCCCCTGCCAGGTAAGTATGATTTGCTCCTCTCGGGCCAGAGTTCCCATACTTGCCTCCGCAATGCACATCAACGTTTACCCCAAGAGCAACTGCAATTTCCAGTTGATCGCTCTCCGTTGGAAAGCGTACAAAGGCGACAGTCCACAAACAAATGGACTGCATTTCTCTCGCTGCACGATGTTAGCCAGGTGGCCAGCGTCTCTAATAGGAACTACTCTCCTAAACACACACTATTCGCACATGCAAAGCTACAAGCTACATAAACACACACAAACATATACGAGTGTTCGTGCACAAAAACATTTACGTCAGTTTTCCGAAAAAGCAGATTAACTTCGGGTCTTCTAAATGCTTCTTTTTTTTTAATACACGATTTTGATCCCGAAAGGGAAGTGCACCGATTCTGGAAACACTGCAATACCAGGTCGATGCGTGGAGTGGGCGGAGCAAGCTCCACTTCCAGCTCCGCGCTGCAAAAATCCATTTAATATATGGTCCCCAGATAGGGGACGTATCAGATATTAAACTGATAAGAACAGATACTACACTTGATCTTAGCCAAAAGGCCGAGAAGCGATGCCAGCTGGTCGCAGCTAGCGGGAAAGGGAGGGGAGGCACTGACTATTGGGGTGTGGGTGCAGATGCGGCTGAACGGTCCAAACGAACAAACAAATGTGTAAATGAAACAATAGACTCAATCACTTGACGGACGGACGAACGAACAGAGAATGAATTAGGCTATATTTAAATACATGAACGAATGAAGGAACGAACGAACGAACAGAAACGTACCTACAGATATATAAATACATAAAAGTCAGCGTGGCCTGGCCGATTTTCCATTGAAGATGCGTTCAATGGACTGATGAGGAGGACATTAGACGTTTTTCCGTCTCACTTTGCATATATATATGTAAGGAACGAACGAACGACCAAAGAAACGTTTAAATAATTATTTCTTTATACACGTGTTTCATTATTTAAACAAATCAATTGCACAATTAGCAAACAAATCAAAAATATAAAAACACAAACAAACAAATCAAAAATATACAAACACAAACAAACAAATCAAAAATATACAAACGAAAGAAATAAAACAAAAATACAAACGAAAGAAATAAAACAAAAGAACGTGGGGATAATTGGAGGGAGAATTTCCATCGAAGACGCGTTCTATAGGCTGATGAGGCGGAAAGTAGACTTTTTTCCGTCTCACTTTGTAGATATATATATATATATATACAAGGGACGAACGAACGACCAAAGAAATGTTAAAATAATCATTTCTTTATACATTTGTTTCACTATTTAAACAAATCAATTGATAAATTAGCTAAAACATACCAAAAATCAAAAATACTAACGAAAGAAATCAAACAAAAGAACGTGGGGAGAATTGGAGGGAGAATTGAGCCGTAGCGCCTGCAAATGAAACAAAGGACACGCTATGAGCTCATGCTCTACGGCGCGTTGTTCTTCGATTCAATTTAACCATGCCCTAAACAAATGTTGCGTGGGTTTCTTTAAACGACTTTGCAACAGGAAGAAATGCTTTTTTTTCCCTAATCCGTGGGTAAAGTTTAGCTCTCAACGTTCGTCGTGAGTGCATGAATTCGTTCGCCAAAATGGCGGATGGCTGATTCGTTGCAAGCGAGCACTCTTTCGTTTCACACTGTCGTGCACTTCACGAAAGAAACGTTAGTTCCGTGCTTTGTAAGTGGGACACACGAACACCACTGCAACAATATGAAACGCAAGTCTTTCTTCCTTGAACAAATGATCAGGGGAGAGCGCGAACGCAGTCCCCCACTACCAGAGATTATGCAGTCGAGATTCCCACATTTGGGGAATTCGCAGAAGTCAACAAGAGCCGCAGTGCAATGGCCGAGCCTCGTCCTGGGTGAACCGCCTTCGTGATCATGGTGTCTCCCCTGCCAGGTAAGTATGATTTGCTCCTTTCGGGCCAGAGTTCCCATACTTGCCTCCGCAATGCACATCAACGTTTACCCCAAGGGCAACTGCAATTTCCAGTTGATCGCTCTCCGTTGGAAAGCGTACAAAGGCGACAGTCCACAAACAAATGGACTGCATTTCTCTCGCTGCACGATGTTAGCCAGGTGGCTAGCGTCTCTAATAGGAACTACTCTCCTAAACACACACTATTCGCACATGCAAAGCTACAAGCTACATAAACACACACAAACATATACGAGTGTTCGTGCACAAAAACTTTTACGTCAGTTTTCCGAAAAAGCAGATTAACTTCGGGTCTTCTAAATGCTTCTTTTTTTTAATACACGATTTTGATCCCGAAAGGGAAGTGCACCGTTCCTGGAAACACTGCAATACCAGGTCGATGCGTGGAGTGGGCGGAGCAAGCTCCACTTCCAGCTCCGCGCTGCAAAAATCCATTTAATATATGGTCCCCAGATAGGGGACGTATCAGATATTAAACTGATAAGAACAGATACTACACTTGATCTTAGCCAAAAGGCCGAGAAGCGATGCCAGCTGGTCGCAGCTAGCGGGAAAGGGAGGGGAGGCTCTGACTATTGGGGTGTGGGTGCACATGCGGCTGAACGGTCCAAACGAACAAACAAATGTGTAAATGAAACAATAGACTCAATCACTTGACGGACGAACGAACAGAGAATGAATTAGGCTATATTTAAATACATGAACCAATGAAGGAACGAACGAACGAACAGAAACGTACCTACAGATATATAAATACATAAAAGTCAGCGTGGCCTGGCCGATTTTCCATTGAAGATGCGTTCAATGGACTGATGAGGAGGACATTAGACGTTTTTCCGTCTCACTTTGCATATACATATGTAAGGAACGAACGAACGACCAAAGAAACGTTTAAATAATTATTTCTTTATACACGTGTTTCATTATTTAAACAAATCAATTGCACAATTAGCAAACAAATCAAAAATATAAAAACACAAACAAACAAATCAAAAATATACAAACACAAACAAACAAATAAAAAATATACAAACGAAAGAAATAAAACAAAAATACAAACGAAAGAAATAAAACAAAAGAACGTGGGGATAATTGGAGGGAGAATTTCCATTGAAGACGCGTTCTATAGGCTGATGAGGCGGAAAGTAGACTTTTTTCCGTCTCACTTTGTAGATATATATATATATATATATACAAGGGACGAACGAACGACCAAAGAAATGTTAAAATAATCATTTCTTTATACATTTGTTTCACTATTTAAACAAATCAATTGATAAATTAGCTAAAACATACCAAAAATCAAAAATACTAACGAAAGAAATCAAACAAAAGAACGTGGGGAGAATTGGAGGGAGAATTGAGCCGTAGCGCCTGCAAATGAAACAAAGGACACGCTATGAGCTCATGCTCTACGGCGCGTTGTTCTTCGATTCAATTTAACCATGCCCTAAACAAATGTTGCGTGGGTTTCTTTAAACGACTTTGCAACAGGAAGAAATGCTATTTTTTTCCTAATCCGTGGCGAAAGTTTAGCTCTCAACGTTCGTCGTGAGTACATGAATTCGTTCGCCAAAATGGCGGATGGCTGTTTTCGTTGCAAGCGAGCACTCTTTCGTTTCACACTGTCGTGCACTTCACGAAAGAAACGTTAGTTCCGTGCTTTGTAAGTGGGACAAACGAACACCACTGCAACAATATGAGACGCAAGTCTTTCTTCCTTGAACAAATGATCAGGGGAGAGCGCGAACGCAGTCCCCCACTACCAGAAATTATGCAGTCGAGATTCCCACATTTGGGGAATTCGCAGAAGTCAACAAGAGCCGCAGTGCAATGGCCGAGCCTCGTCCTGGGTGAACCGCCTTCGTGATCATGGTGTCTCCCCTGCCAGGTAAGTATGATTTGCTCCTTTCGGGCCAGAGTTCCCATACTTGCCTCCGCAATGCACATCAACGTTTACCCCAAGGGCAACTGCAATTTCCAGTTGATCGCTCTCCGTTGGAAAGCGTACAAAGGCGACAGTCCACAAACAAATGGACTGCATTTCTCTCGCTGCACGATGTTAGCCAGGTGGCTAGCGTCTCTAATAGGAACTACTCTCCTAAACACACACTATTCGCACATGCAAAGCTACAAGCTACATAAACACACACAAACATATACGAGTGTTCGTGCACAAAAACTTTTACGTCAGTTTTCCGAAAAAGCAGATTAACTTCGGGTCTTCTAAATGCTTCTTTTTTTTAATACACGATTTTGATCCCGAAAGGGAAGTGCACCGTTCCTGGAAACACTGCAATACCAGGTCGATGCGTGGAGTGGGCGGAGCAAGCTCCACTTCCAGCTCCGCGCTGCAAAAATCCATTTAATATATGGTCCCCAGATAGGGGACGTATCAGATATTAAACTGATAAGAACAGATACTACACTTGATCTTAGCCAAAAGGCCGAGAAGCGATGCCAGCTGGTCGCAGCTAGCGGGAAAGGGAGGGGAGGCACTGACTATTGGGGTGTGGGTGCACATGCGGCTGAACGGTCCAAACGAACAAACAAATGTGTAAATGAAACAATAGACTCAATCACTTGACGGACGGACGAACGAACAGAGAATGAATTAGGCTATATTTAAATACATGAACGAATGAAGGAACGAACGAACGAACAGAAACGTACCTACAGATATATAAATACATAAAAGTCAGCGTGGCCTGGCCGATTTTCCATTGAAGATGCGTTCAATGGACTGATGAGGAGGACATTAGACGTTTTTCCGTCTCACTTTGCATATACATATGTAAGGAACGAACGAACGACCAAAGAAACGTTTAAATAATTATTTCTTTATACACGTGTTTCATTATTTAAACAAATCAATTGCACAATTAGCAAACAAATCAAAAATATAAAAACACAAACAAACAAATCAAAAATATACAAACACAAACAAACAAATCAAAAATATACAAACGAAAGAAATAAAACAAAAATACAAACGAAAGAAATAAAACAAAAGAACGTGGGGATAATTGGAGGGAGAATTTCCATTGAAGACGCGTTCTATAGGCTGATGAGGCGGAAAGTAGACTTTTTTCCGTCTCACTTTGTAGATATATATATATATATATATATATATATACAAGGGACGAACGAACGACCAAATAAATGTTAAAATAATCATTTCTTTATACATTTGTTTCACTATTTAAACAAATCAATTGATAAATTAGCTAAAACATACCAAAAATCAAAAATACTAACGAAAGAAATCAAACAAAAGAACGTGGGGAGAATTGGAGGGAGAATTGAGCCGTAGCGCCTGCAAAGGAAACAAAGGACACGCTATGAGCTCATGCTCTACGGCGCGTTGTTCTTCGATTCAATTTAACCATGCCCTAAACAAATGTTGCGTGGGTTTCTTTAAACGACTTTGCAACAGGAAGAAATGCTTTTTTTTTCCATAATCCGTGGGTAAAGTTTAGCTCTCAACGTTCGTCGTGAGTGCATGAATTCGTTCGCCAAAATGGCGGATGGCTGATTCGTTGCAAGCGAGCACTCTTTCGTTTCACACTGTCGTGCACTTCACGAAAGAAACGTTAGTTCCGTGCTTTGTAAGTGGGACACACGAACACCACTGCAACAATATGAAACACAAGTCTTTCTTCCTTGAACAAATGATCAGGGGAGAGCGCGAACGCAGTCCCCCACTACCAGAAATTATGCAGTCGAGATTCCCACATTTGGGGAATTCGCAGAAGTCAACAAGAGCCGCAGTGCAATGGCCGAGCCTCGTCCTGGGTGAACCGCCTTCGTGATCATGGTGTCTCCCCTGCCAGGTAAGTATGATTTGCTCCTTTCGGGCCAGAGTTCCCATACTTGCCTCCGCAATGCACATCAACGTTTACCCCAAGGGCAACTGCAATTTCCAGTTGATCGCTCTCCGTTGGAAAGCGTACAAAGGCGACAGTCCACAAACAAATGGACTGCATTTCTCTCGCTGCACGATGTTAGCCAGGTGGCTAGCGTCTCTAATAGGAACTACTCTCCTAAACACACACTATTCGCACATGCAAAGCTACAAGCTACATAAACACACACAAACATATACGAGTGTTCGTGCACAAAAACTTTTACGTCAGTTTTCCGAAAAAGCAGACTAACTTCGGGTCTTCTAAATGCTTCTTTTTTTTAATACACGATTTTGATCCCGAAAGGGAAGTGCACCGTTCCTGGAAACACTGCAATACCAGGTCGATGCGTGGAGTGGGCGGAGCAAGCTCCACTTCCAGCTCCGCGCTGCAAAAATCCATTTAATATATGGTCCCCAGATAGGGGACGTATCAGATATTAAACTGATAAGAACAGATACTACACTTGATCTTAGCCAAAAGGCCGAGAAGCGATGCCAGCTGGTCGCAGCTAGCGGGAAAGGGAGGGGAGGCTCTGACTATTGGGGTGTGGGTGCACATGCGGCTGAACGGTCCAAACGAACAAACAAATGTGTAAATGAAACAATAGACTCAATCACTTGACGGACGGACGAACGAACAGAGAATGAATTAGGCTATATTTAAATACATGAACCAATGAAGGAACGAACGAACGAACAGAAACGTACCTACAGATATATAAATACATAAAAGTCAGCGTGGCCTGGCCGATTTTCCATTGAAGATGCGTTCAATGGACTGATGAGGAGGACATTAGACGTTTTTCCGTCTCACTTTGCATATACATATGTAAGGAACGAACGAACGACCAAAGAAACGTTTAAATAATTATTTCTTTATACACGTGTTTCATTATTTAAACAAATCAATTGCACAATTAGCAAACAAATCAAAAATATAAAAACACAGACAAACAAATCAAAAATATACAAACACAAACAAACAAATCAAAAATATACAAACGAAAGAAATAAAACAAAAATACAAACGAAAGAAATAAAACAAAAGAACGTGGGGATAATTGGAGGGAGAATTTCCATTGAAGACGCGTTCTATAGGCTGATGAGGCGGAAAGTAGACTTTTTTCCGTCTCACTTTGTAGATATATATATATATATATATATATACAAGGGACGAACGAACGACCAAAGAAATGTTAAAATAATCATTTCTTTATACATTTGTTTCACTATTTAAACAAATCAATTGATAAATTAGCTAAAACATACCAAAAATCAAAAATACCAACGAAAGAAATCAAACAAAAGAACGTGGGGAGAATTGGAGGGAGAATTGAGCCGTAGCGCCTGCAAAGGAAACAAAGGACACGCTATGAGCTCATGCTCTACGGCGCGTTGTTCTTCGATTCAATTTAACCATGCCCTAAACAAATGTTGCGTGGGTTTCTTTAAACGACTTTGCAACAGGAAGAAATGCTTTTTTTTTCCTAATCCGTGGCGAAAGTTTAGCTCTCAACGTTCGTCGTGAGTGCATGAATTCGTTCGCCAAAATGGCGGATGGCTGTTTTCGTTGCAAGCGAGCACTCTTTCGTTTCACACTGTCGTGCACTTCACGAAAGAAACGTTAGTTCCGTGCTTTGTAAGTGGGACAAACGAACACCACTGCAACAATATGAGACGCAAGTCTTTCTTCCTTGAACAAATGATCAGGGGAGAGCGCGAACGCAGTCCCCCACTACCAGAAATTATGCAGTCGAGATTCCCACATTTGGGGAATTCGCAGAAGTCAACAAGAGCCGCAGTGCAATGGCCGAGCCTCGTCCTGGGTGAACCGCCTTCGTGATCATGGTGTCTCCCCTGCCAGGTAAGTATGATTTGCTCCTTTCGGGCCAGAGTTCCCATACTTGCCTCCGCAATGCACATCAACGTTTACCCCAAGGGCAACTGCAATTTCCAGTTGATCGCTCTCCGTTGGAAAGCGTACAAAGGCGACAGTCCACAAACAAATGGACTGCATTTCTCTCGCTGCACGATGTTAGCCAGGTGGCTAGCGTCTCTAATAGGAACTACTCTCCTAAACACACACTATTCGCACATGCAAAGCTACAAGCTACATAAACACACACAAACATATACGAGTGTTCGTGCACAAAAACTTTTACGTCAGTTTTCCGAAAAAGCAGATTAACTTCGGGTCTTCTAAATGCTTCTTTTTTTTAATACACGATTTTGATCCCGAAAGGGAAGTGCACCGTTCCTGGAAACACTGCAATACCAGGTCGATGCGTGGAGTGGGCGGAGCAAGCTCCACTTCCAGCTCCGCGCTGCAAAAATCCATTTAATATATGGTCCCCAGATAAGGGACGTATCAGATATTAAACTGATAAGAACAGATACTACACTTGATCTTAGCCAAAAGGCCGAGAAGCGATGCCAGCTGGTCGCAGCTAGCGGGAAAGGGAGGGGAGGCACTGACTATTGGGGTGTGGGTGCACATGCGGCTGAACGGTCCAAACGAACAAACAAATGTGTAAATGAAACAATAGACTCAATCACTTGACGGACGGACGAACGAACAGAGAATGAATTAGGCTATATTTAAATACATGAACGAATGAAGGAACGAACGAACGAACAGAAACGTACCTACAGATATATAAATACATAAAAGTCAGCGTGGCCTGGCCGATTTTCCATTGAAGATGCGTTCAATGGACTGATGAGGAGGACATTAGACGTTTTTCCGTCTCACTTTGCATATATATATGTAAGGAACGAACGAACGACCAAAGAAACGTTTAAATAATTATTTCTTTATACACGTGTTTCATTATTTAAACAAATCAATTGCACAATTAGCAAACAAATCAAAAATATACAAACACAAACAAACAAATCAAAAATATACAAACACAAACAAACAAATCAAAAATATACAAACGAAAGAAATAAAACAAAAATACAAACGAAAGAAATAAAACAAAAGAACGTGGGGATAATTGGAGGGAGAATTTCCATTGAAGACGCGTTCTATAGGCTGATGAGGCGGAAAGTAGACTTTTTTCCGTCTCACTTTGTAGATATATATATATATATATATATACAAGGGACGAACGAACGACCAAATAAATGTTAAAATAATCATTTCTTTATACATTTGTTTCACTATTTAAACAAATCAATTGATAAATTAGCTAAAACATACCAAAAATCAAAAATACTAACGAAAGAAATCAAACAAAAGAACGTGGGGAGAATTGGAGGGAGAATTGAGCCGTAGCGCCTGCAAAGGAAACAAAGGACACGCTATGAGCTCATGCTCTACGGCGCGTTGTTCTTCGATTCAATTTAACCATGCCCTAAACAAATGTTGCGTGGGTTTCTTTAAACGACTTTGCAACAGGAAGAAATGCTTTTTTTTTCCATAATCCGTGGGTAAAGTTTAGCTCTCAACGTTCGTCGTGAGTGCAAGAATTCGTTCGCCAAAATGGCGGATGGCTGATTCGTTGCAAGCGAGCACTCTTTCGTTTCACACTGTCGTGCACTTCACGAAAGAAACGTTAGTTCCGTGCTTTGTAAGTGGGACACACGAACACCACTGCAACAATATGAAACACAAGTCTTTCTTCCTTGAACAAATGATCAGGGGAGAGCGCGAACGCAGTCCCCCACTACCAGAAATTATGCAGTCGAGATTCCCACATTTGGGGAATTCGCAGAAGTCAACAAGAGCCGCAGTGCAATGGCCGAGCCTCGTCCTGGGTGAACCGCCTTCGTGATCATGGTGTCTCCCCTGCCAGGTAAGTATGATTTGCTCCTTTCGGGCCAGAGTTCCCATACTTGCCTCCGCAATGCACATCAACGTTTACCCCAAGGGCAACTGCAATTTCCAGTTGATCGCTCTCCGTTGGAAAGCGTACAAAGGCGACAGTCCACAAACAAATGGACTGCATTTCTCTCGCTGCACGATGTTAGCCAGGTGGCTAGCGTCTCTAATAGGAACTACTCTCCTAAACACACACTATTCGCACATGCAAAGCTACAAGCTACATAAACACACACAAACATATACGAGTGTTCGTGCACAAAAACTTTTACGTCAGTTTTCCGAAAAAGCAGATTAACTTCGGGTCTTCTAAATGCTTCTTTTTTTTAATACACGATTTTGATCCCGAAAGGGAAGTGCACCGTTCCTGGAAACACTGCAATACCAGGTCGATGCGTGGAGTGGGCGGAGCAAGCTCCACTTCCAGCTCCGCGCTGCAAAAATCCATTTAATATATGGTCCCCAGATAGGGGACGTATCAGATATTAAACTGATAAGAACAGATACTACACTTGATCTTAGCCAAAAGGCCGAGAAGCGATGCCAGCTGGTCGCAGCTAGCGGGAAAGGGAGGGGAGGCTCTGACTATTGGGGTGTGGGTGCACATGCGGCTGAACGGTCCAAACGAACAAACAAATGTGTAAATGAAACAATAGACTCAATCACTTGACGGACGGACGAACGAACAGAGAATGAATTAGGCTATATTTAAATACATGAACCAATGAAGGAACGAACGAACGAACAGAAACGTACCTACAGATATATAAATACATAAAAGTCAGCGTGGCCTGGCCGATTTTCCATTGAAGATGCGTTCAATGGACTGATGAGGAGGACATTAGACGTTTTTCCGTCTCAATTTGCATATATATATGTAAGGAACGAACGAACGACCAAAGAAACGTTTAAATAATTATTTCTTTATACACGTGTTTCATTATTTAAACAAATCAATTGCACAATTAGCAAACAAATCAAAAATATACAAACACAAACAAACAAATCAAAAATATACAAACACAAACAAACAAATCAAAAATATACAAACGAAAGAAATAAAACAAAAATACAAACGAAAGAAATAAAACAAAAGAACGTGGGGATAATTGGAGGGAGAATTTCCATTGAAGACGCGTTCTATAGGCTGATGAGGCGGAAAGTAGACTTTTTTCCGTCTCACTTTGTAGATATATATATATATATACAAGGGACGAACGAACGACCAAAGAAATGTTAAAATAATCATTTCTTTATACATTTGTTTCACTATTTAAACAAATCAATTGATAAATTAGCTAAAACATACCAAAAATCAAAAATACTAACGAAAGAAATCAAACAAAAGAACGTGGGGAGAATTGGAGGGAGAATTGAGCCGTAGCGCCTGCAAAGGAAACAAAGGACACGCTATGAGCTCATGCTCTACGGCGCGTTGTTCTTCGATTCAATTTAACCATGCCCTAAACAAATGTTGCGTGGGTTTCTTTAAACGACTTTGCAAAAGGAAGAAATGCTTTTTTTTTCCATAATCCGTGGGTAAAGTTTAGCTCTCAACGTTCGTCGTGAGTGCATGAATTCGTTCGCCAAAATGGCGGATGGCTGATTCGTTGCAAGCGAGCACTCTTTCGTTTCACACTGTCGTGCACTTCACGAAAGAAACGTTAGTTCCGTGCTTTGTAAGTGGGACACACGAACACCACTGCAACAATATGAAACACAAGTCTTTCTTCCTTGAACAAATGATCAGGGGAGAGCGCGAACGCAGTCCCCCACTACCAGAAATTATGCAGTCGAGATTCCCACATTTGGGGAATTCGCAGAAGTCAACAAGAGCCGCAGTGCAATGGCCGAGCCTCGTCCTGGGTGAACCGCCTTCGTGATCATGGTGTCTCCCCTGCCAGGTAAGTATGATTTGCTCCTTTCGGGCCAGAGTTCCCATACTTGCCTCCGCAATGCACATCAACGTTTACCCCAAGGGCAACTGCAATTTCCAGTTGATCGCTCTCCGTTGGAAAGCGTACAAAGGCGACAGTCCACAAACAAATGGACTGCATTTCTCTCGCTGCACGATGTTAGCCAGGTGGCTAGCGTCTCTAATAGGAACTACTCTCCTAAACACACACTATTCGCACATGCAAAGCTACAAGCTACATAAACACACACAAACATATACGAGTGTTCGTGCACAAAAACTTTTACGTCAGTTTTCCGAAAAAGCAGATTAACTTCGGGTCTTCTAAATGCTTCTTTTTTTTAATACACGATTTTGATCCCGAAAGGGAAGTGCACCGTTCCTGGAAACACTGCAATACCAGGTCGATGCGTGGAGTGGGCGGAGCAAGCTCCACTTCCAGCTCCGCGCTGCAAAAATCCATTTAATATATGGTCCCCAGATAGGGGACGTATCAGATATTAAACTGATAAGAACAGATACTACACTTGATCTTAGCCAAAAGGCCGAGAAGCGATGCCAGCTGGTCGCAGCTAGCGGGAAAGGGAGGGGAGGCTCTGACTATTGGGGTGTGGGTGCACATGCGGCTGAACGGTCCAAACGAACAAACAAATGTGTAAATGAAACAATAGACTCAATCACTTGACGGACGGACGAACGAACAGAGAATGAATTAGGCTATATTTAAATACATGAACCAATGAAGGAACGAACGAACGAACAGAAACGTACCTACAGATATATAAATACATAAAAGTCAGCGTGGCCTGGCCGATTTTCCATTGAAGATGCGTTCAATGGACTGATGAGGAGGACATTAGACGTTTTTCCGTCTCACTTTGCATATACATATGTAAGGAACGAACGAACGACCAAAGAAACGTTTAAATAATTATTTCTTTATACACGTGTTTCATTATTTAAACAAATCAATTGCACAATTAGCAAACAAATCAAAAATATAAAAACACAAACAAACAAATCAAAAATATACAAACACAAACAAACAAATCAAAAATATACAAACGAAAGAAATAAAACAAAAATACAAACGAAAGAAATAAAACAAAAGAACGTGGGGATAATTGGAGGGAGAATTTCCATTGAAGACGCGTTCTATAGGCTGATGAGGCGGAAAGTAGACTTTTTTCCGTCTCACTTTGTAGATATATATATATATATATATACAAGGGACGAACGAACGACCAAAGAAATGTTAAAATAATCATTTCTTTATACATTTGTTTCACTATTTAAACAAATCAATTGATAAATTAGCTAAAACATACCAAAAATCAAAAATACCAACGAAAGAAATCAAACAAAAGAACGTGGGGAGAATTGGAGGGAGAATTGAGCCGTAGCGCCTGCAAAGGAAACAAAGGACACGCTATGAGCTCATGCTCTACGGCGCGTTGTTCTTCGATTCAATTTAACCATGCCCTAAACAAATGTTGCGTGGGTTTCTTTAAACGACTTTGCAACAGGAAGAAATGCTTTTTTTTTCCTAATCCGTGGCGAAAGTTTAGCTCTCAACGTTCGTCGTGAGTGCATGAATTCGTTCGCCAAAATGGCGGATGGCTGTTTTCGTTGCAAGCGAGCACTCTTTCGTTTCACACTGTCGTGCACTTCACGAAAGAAACGTTAGTTCCGTGCTTTGTAAGTGGGACAAACGAACACCACTGCAACAATATGAGACGCAAGTCTTTCTTCCTTGAACAAATGATCAGGGGAGAGCGCGAACGCAGTCCCCCACTACCAGAAATTATGCAGTCGAGATTCCCACATTTGGGGAATTCGCAGAAGTCAACAAGAGCCGCAGTGCAATGGCCGAGCCTCGTCCTGGGTGAACCGCCTTCGTGATCATGGTGTCTCCCCTGCCAGGTAAGTATGATTTGCTCCTTTCGGGCCAGAGTTCCCATACTTGCCTCCGCAATGCACATCAACGTTTACCCCAAGGGCAACTGCAATTTCCAGTTGATCGCTCTCCGTTGGAAAGCGTACAAAGGCGACAGTCCACAAACAAATGGACTGCATTTCTCTCGCTGCACGATGTTAGCCAGGTGGCTAGCGTCTCTAATAGGAACTACTCTCCTAAACACACACTATTCGCACATGCAAAGCTACAAGCTACATAAACACACACAAACATATACGAGTGTTCGTGCACAAAAACTTTTACGTCAGTTTTCCGAAAAAGCAGATTAACTTCGGGTCTTCTAAATGCTTCTTTTTTTTTAATACACGATTTTGATCCCGAAAGGGAAGTGCACCGTTCCTGGAAACACTGCAATACCAGGTCGATGCGTGGAGTGGGCGGAGCAAGCTCCACTTCCAGCTCCGCGCTGCAAAAATCCATTTAATATATGGTCCCCAGATAGGGGACGTATCAGATATTAAACTGATAAGAACAGATACTACACTTGATCTTAGCCAAAAGGCCGAGAAGCGATGCCAGCTGGTCGCAGCTAGCGGGAAAGGGAGGGGAGGCACTGACTATTGGGGTGTGGGTGCAGATGCGGCTGAACGGTCCAAACGAACAAACAAATGTGTAAATGAAACAATAGACTCAATCACTTGACGGACGGACGAACGAACAGAGAATGAATTAGGCTATATTTAAATACATGAACGAATGAAGGAACGAACGAACGAACAGAAACGTACCTACAGATATATAAATACATAAAAGTCAGCGTGGCCTGGCCGATTTTCCATTGAAGATGCGTTCAATGGACTGATGAGGAGGACATTAGACGTTTTTCCGTCTCACTTTGCATATATATATGTAAGGAACGAACGAACGACCAAAGAAACGTTTAAATAATTATTTCTTTATACACGTGTTTCATTATTTAAACAAATCAATTGCACAATTAGCAAACAAATCAAAAATATAAAAACACAAACAAACAAATCAAAAATATACAAACACAAACAAACAAATCAAAAATATACAAACGAAAGAAATAAAACAAAAATACAAACGAAAGAAATAAAACAAAAGAACGTGGGGATAATTGGAGGGAGAATTTCCATCGAAGACGCGTTCTATAGGCTGATGAGGCGGAAAGTAGACTTTTTTCCGTCTCACTTTGTAGATATATACACTGTAAACCCTAATGTTGTATGTACTTAAACAATCAAGTGAGGTTGACTAAACATTACTTAAAATTTTCCATTTTGGGCCTGTCATTTAAAAATATGAGTTAATTCAACTGTATGTACCTTCAAGATGCATAAACTTAAACTTTCAAGTGTTCTAAGCTCAAAATCATGATTAGTCCTCAAAAATAACCCCTCAAAATAGGTCATTTTCACAAACGCAGTCTTCTTGACTAAAATTTTAACACCTTGTGCAACGTTTAAGTGCAAGGTCTTTTGTCTTATTTTAATCAGAAATTAAATGGTTTAAATTACAATTATTGACCATAAAGTTAATACGTTTACTTATTTTTATTTAGGAAAAAAACTTTCAAAGTTTATAAATGAACTTTAAAACATAAAAAGGTAAAAGTGTTTTTCTGGCACTGACTTGCAAAGTTTTCAACCAAAAGCCTTTTTATACATTTGTGTATAATATTGATACAGGCAATAACACGCATAGGCCTACATGCCACATGCTGAAATACGCGAAGAGTTCCTCACAAGTCTCGGCGCAAATCTCATTAAAACTCATCATAATCGTCTCATCTTGTCGCTATGGTTTTGTTCATTTCTTTATTTTCATTTGAAGACGGACAGCATGAAATTACTTTAAATCGGGGAAATTTCATTGATTTTGATCGTGCAAATACGGTTGAAGCTAACCTTGTTTGTATGTGTGAGCGACCACTCATTCAGTGTTTTAGGTTTATTTCAAACGGCTCACTCCGTTCTAACGTTTTAACTTTTAAGTGATTGCCATGCGGAGTTCTGTTCTGCCTAGCAACAAGAAAACGATTGCA
The DNA here is from genome assembly GCF_947034865.1 of Barbatula barbatula. Classification (NCBI taxonomy): domain Eukaryota; kingdom Metazoa; phylum Chordata; class Actinopteri; order Cypriniformes; family Nemacheilidae; genus Barbatula; species Barbatula barbatula. The sequence goes on from NC_136764.1 coordinate 26,343,412, forward strand.
CTGATTGGTGGATTGTATAATTTGTCCTCTTGGCCTCATCTGTTCTGTTGCTGCTGACACCCCACTTCAAGCAAGTCAAGACTTTACGACGGCATATGTGATATCTTCGGTAAGCAATTTTATTTATATATATATATATATATATATATATAAAGTTAGGTTTTGCGATTTTAAAGAGTGAAATATGTTTGTTTAAACCCTTGAGGCACGTTTCTATAATAAAAGACAACGTAGCCCAGTCAAACTTGCTAGCATTACGTCAGCCACCAATTAACTTTACGATATAGATTTGTGACGGTGACGCTATGATAACTGATATATCAAATGGTTCTTTGTTTGATTTAAAATACTGAAACATATAAGTTAATACACTTAATTACACTTGTGCAATCGTGTATTTCTGTGGTAAAGTACATGGCAGCCACTTATGTGATCATTATTGAAAAGGCAACTTATTTCTTATTTTACCAGTGAGGTATATTCGAAGAAGTAGCCTAATCGTTTTTTTTTAGAGAAAGCACATGGCAGCTTCTTAACTTAAGACCACGTGGGTTAACGTTAGCTTTACAAGGGCTATCTTTGTCAGTGTCAGTTAATTAGCAATATTTTCAGGATAATGTTCTCAAGCTTTGATGTTAAGTTTTATTTTGAATAACATTGTAAGAATTACCATCTGAATTGTAATTTAATTTACTTTTTTTTGCAAAGACTTTGATTTTCAACTTTTGCTGTTACAGGTAACATGAGACAAGAACATGTGGAAATGTAAGTATTGCATTTTTCACACAGCAAAAAGAGGGGAACTTCTCAAACATTATCGTTTGAAACATGGTGGTCATTCAAAAACTGTACCTTTTCCATGCCTACACAATGACTGTCTTTGTACGTTCAACTCCATTAGTAGTTTAAAAGTTCATCTGGCAAAAATTCATACAAAAACACGATGGGGACTCGATCGGGAAATAGCACCACTTACATTTAATTGTCAGCATTGTGAATTTTCTGAGCCCTGCCTCGAAGCAGATTTTCTGAAGCACTTACGTAGTAGACATTTGAGTAAAAATCAAAAGATTCAATGTCCCTACCAACATTGCAAGTTTCAAAGCAGTGTTTACGCAACGTTTAATGCGCACATAAGTAAGAAACATAGTGACCATGACTGGAAAATGCTAAAACCAGAAATAGTTTCTGGCCAAAGTGATGGGAATGAGAGTGAAGGACAAGAACAGATTTCGTTCGATGAGATTGAAACAGATGATTATGAAGGTGAGACTGCTGATTCTCCTGATGTAACTCATTCTGATTTAGCACATCAGTTGGAACACAATTTGGCTGGCCTTTTTTTAAAGATGCAAAGCCTTCTTCATATTCCGGCAAATTCTATTCAAGAAATTATTCAGCAATTGATTCAGATACATACTTTGTCTCTACCACTGTTGAAAAAAAACATTACAAGTGTCCTGAAGAGGTGTATTCCAGATGCTGACGAGTCCCTTGTTGCAGAGGTTGTAAATTCTGTTTCAGAAAGCAATGTTTTTTCCAATTGCTGTGACTCTGGTGGATGCTTGTCAACAATTAAAAGAAGAAACTCCTATGTTTTAGCTGAGTTTCCTTTGCTTATGCCAGTACAATACATGATTGAAAGGGAAACAAAACCTGTTGTATATGTACCAATCCTACCTATGCTACAGAAAATGTTCAACAAGCCAGAAATTTTGGAAAAAGCACTTTCAGTACCAGAATCAGAACCCAATACCTACAGTTCTTACAATGATGGTCACTACTTCAAAGACAATAGCCTTCTCAACAGTGAAGAATTTAGAATAGCTCTAGGATTCTATGTTGATGAATTTGAGGTAGCCAATCCGTTAGGGACATCCAGAGGTAAACACAAAATGTGTGCAGTTTACTGGGTGTTGGCAAACATACCTGTAAAACATCGATCAATGTTACGTTCTATCCAACTTGGTCTTCTCTGTAATGCTAGTACAGTAAAGGAGTATGGCTACGAAAAAGTCATGCAACCGCTTCTTAAGGACCTTGTTAATTTGGAGCAGACTGGTTTATTCATTGATCAGTTGGGATCAACTGTGAAAGGGACTGTCCTATATGTTTCAGCTGATAACCTTGGTGCTCATTCTATGGCAGGATTCCTTGAGGGTTTTACTGCGGAGAGATTCTGCCGTTTTTGCATGGGAACAAGAACTGCGGTTCAGCACACAGCGGTAGGTTGCAGCAACTTTGAAACTCGCACTAAAGACACTCATGACCGGCATGTTGAGGAGGTAGAGCAGGATCGTTCCTTAAGTAAGCTGTATGGAGTGAAAGGAAGCTGTCCACTCACTGATGCTTTGCAACATTTTCATGCTGTCACTGGCTACCCACCAGATATTTTACATGATCTGCTAGAGGGCATTGTGCCAGCTGAACTCTGTCTCTGCCTTTCAGAGATGATTGGAAAGAAATACATCTCTCTCGAGTCAGTGAACCATGCAGTTAAGAACTTTGCTTACACTTTCTCTGATAAAACTAACAGACCTCAGCAAATTCCAAAGACGTTTGCCACCAAAGGAACAATTGGTGGCAATGGCCACGAGAATTGGACCTTGCTTAGACTTCTGCCTCTTTTAATTGGAGATGATGTCCCAGAAGGAGACACTTCATGGGAAATTTTGATGCTTCTTAAAGATATAGTTGAATTGGCTGTAGCATCAAAACATACAGAAGAATCCATTGATTTCTTGAAGTGTAAAATAATAGAGCACAGAGAACTGCTGCAATCAACATTCCCTGGTTTTAGATTAAAACCAAAGCATCATTTTGTTGAGCATTACCCCCAGCTGATTAAAGCCTTTGGCCCACTGTCTGATGTTTGGACAATGCGTTTTGAGGGAAAGCACAAATTTTTTAAAAAAGTAATTCGGGAATCTCAAAACTTCAGAAATGTAGCCCTCACACTGGCTGTCCAACATCAGAAAATGATGGCATACCATCTGGATTCTAGCTCCTTTTTTGGACCCTCAATTGAAATGGACAAAGTCAAAACTGCATTGGTTTCATCATTTCCTGATCATATTCAGCAGGTGTTCCATCAAACTACACCACAGCTAAAGACAGTGCTGATTGCTTCCTCTGTGAGGGTTGATGGAATTGAATACCGTGCAGATATGGTCATCTCTGCTGGGTCATGCTCTGGTCTCCCAGAATTCAAATTGATTTCACAAATTGTTGCAATGAACTCTGAGATTCTGTTTGTCTGTAAACAAATGGCAGCTTGGTATATTGAGCATATTCGGTCATTTGAACTTTGCAGCAGCCATGTTACTTCCCTCTGTGTGATTCAGATGTCAGAGCTCAATGACATTTTCCCTCTCTCATGTTACACAATAAAAGGCAGAATGGTGGTGACACCTAAACGTTATATCTTGTGCTAAGTGAATGGTATGTTTATGTTTTTCCGTTTCTCTCTTTTTTTCCGCTCTCTCCTTTTTTACTCTAGTCTTTTGGTTGCAGTGAAGTCCTAAAGTCCAGAGGGTCGTCATTCAAGTTCATATGGTATTTATGGCCATTCCATCTTAAAGGGTTAGTTCACCCAAAAATGAAATTTCTCACCCTCATGTGATTCAAAACCCGTAAATCTTTTGTTCGTCTTCGGGACACAAATTATGAAATCTGAGTGGGGATTCCCCCCCTCTAAAGACCGCAATAAACTGACACTTTCAAGTCAAGAAAGGTAGTAACGACATTTTTTAAATAGTCCATGTTTCAACATGGGTTTAATCTCAATTTTATGAAGGGATAACTTCAACCACTGGAGTCACATAGACTATTTCAATGATGTCTTTCCTATGTTTCTAGGACGTGAATGTGTCCGTTGAAGGGGGCTAATCATCTGGAATTTCATTAATTATCTTAATCTGTGTTCCAAAGATGATCAAAAGATTCAATGACTTTGTACTACACAAGGGTGAGAAATTGATGACTGAAATTCTATTTTTGGGTGAAGTAACCAATTCATTACTCACCCTCATGTCAGGCTCTGAGTTTTCCTTGGTGTGTTCACATTTTGGTTAAAATTAATTACTATGTTTTAATTGTTAGATGTCTTCTCAAGAGAAAACACTCCTAAGAGTTATACTGACAGAAGGGGACATAAGGAAGGTCTCCCTGGCCATGAAGCCTGATTCAGTTGACAACTTGGTTGTTGCTTTAAAAGAGAGTTTGGGGCTTAATTTCAACTTTTCGCTTCAGTATGAAGATCAGGACTTTGGGAATGCACTTTGCAATCTAACACACATATCAGAGCTTCAAGATAGAGCTACTCTGAAGATTATTCCTATAATTGAACTAGTACCATTGAATCGAGAGGAAGTACTGGATGACTCTGCAAGCACAGCCGACACTGAGATACTTTCTACCTCATCACAGGAAAGGAAAATGCAATGGCCAACAGAATTTGAGATCCCTTCCTTCACAGTTGATGTTGAATACCGCCTGCGACAGGGCAACCTGGCCTACCTCAAGGACAGCACATACCTCAAACTGACCAAAGAACTAAAGCATGACATCTTGGAAAAACTGGCTGAAACCATGTTCAGCTTTAAAGCCTATCCAACAAATGATGACTATTCACAGGTTGCTGCTGCTCTGGTAAATAAGCATCCATGTCTTCGGGAATGTGGTTCATCTACTGGCTGGGGTGGGTGGAAGAACAGCCTCAAATTCAAAATGGGGAACTTTAGATCCAAGATGAGAAACATGGGATACCCTGATGTAACCATTAATGGAGGAAGGAGAGGCATGAACAACCCTGAAGGAATCCCGTCAAGAAAACACATAAAGAAACCAAAGAAATGTGAAATCAACTTTCTGCCCAACTTTCCAGAAGGACATAATGATGACAGCCTTGAATCAGTTCGTAAAGAACTTCTCGATGAAATGAAAATGAGAACACCCAGATCGTCCATTCTAGCACAAAAGATGGACCTGACTTTCGCGCTTAGGCGTAAAGAGATTGTACAGTCCGCACCTGCAATCAGTGATGTGCTCGAACGTTGGCCTGCCCTCTTCCGTGAGCCTCAGGTAAATTGTCTTTCTATTTTCAATGCATTTAAAGGACTTTTCACCTAAACGATTTTCTGATTTTGTTACCCCTTATGCAATGTCAGGTTGGCATGATGGTGTTCTTTTGGAGAACACATATGAAGAAAAAAAACCTGAAATGTAGAAATTTATACTAGATCAGTTAATTATTTTTTCAGGTTTTCTCAAAGGGGTCCACCAAAAAATGAAGAACTGTAGCTGGTACTGGTACTAATGCTACTGACAATACTAGACAAGTACATGGGGGCAACCAACTATTTGTTTACTATCGTAATTGAAAACATGACCTTTTTCTCAAGCAAAAGAAATAAAGTAATGCAGTTTTACAAATATTTGAGCATGAGTAGCCTCTTCATAATTCCCAAAATGTTTATTAGCTGGTAATGCATTTCTGTGTGAAAAGTAATATGATTGTTACCTATATTTGTCTCCCTCCAGGTTTGCATGGAGTTCAACAGAATTTCGGGCCAAAATCTAAAGAAGGAATTCTACGATAACCTGGACAGACACAGCTCGCGATTCATGGACCTTTTTAAAAACAAAAGGGGGACTCCTGGTCAGCATTTGTTGAACTTTTTACAGCAAATAAAGGTCTGTCATTATTTTTCTTATTTAACATAACTTAAAGTTCACCCTAAAATGTTAATTCTGTCATCATTTTGTCATCTGTAAGTTCCAAACATGTATACATTTCTTTGTTCTGCTGAGCAAAGGTTTGGAACGACCGAACGGTGAGTAAATTATGACAGATTTGTCTTTTTTTGGGTGAACTATCACTTTAAAAGTATTTCATTTTGTCAACATAACAGATTACTTAAAAAAAGGAATAAATGACATGTATGATAATCTCAATTGAAATCATATATTCCCGTAACAATACTTCAAAAAGACTGTTAGTAGGTTTTTCTGGCATTAATTGAATTTGTTTTCCTCTAAAGTTAGCCCAGCCAGCCGAGGTCCGAACCCTTGTTCTTCGAGGACTGCCTATCATGCTCGGAGATGATGACTCTTCTTTCTTTAAGTCATGTTTAGTAAGTATATCTGTTCTTAATAGGTATAGTTCACCTAAAAATGATTACCAGTTATAATTCCAAGCTTTATAATGGGAGTGAATGGGGGGGGGGGATTTTAAGGCTCAAAAATGTCCATCCATCCATCCTAAAACTGCTTCACACGGCTACATTTGGCTTAATAAAGGCATTGTGAAGGGAATCAATGTGTTGGTGTAAGAAAAATATCCATATATTCGAAACGTTATGAGGTGAAATATAAAGCTTCCGTATTCTACTTACGAGGAAACCGTAATGCCTCTCGCCGTTCAAAACACTTAAGGAACATGTATCACACGTCACATCACTTGCGCTTTTTCGGAAAGTGCAATACGGTCCGCAGAAGCTGGATATTTTACTTTTAAAGTTTTAAATATACTGCATATGTTTTTCGTACCAAACCCATTGAGTCACTTCATATGGCCTTTAACACACTCAGGCCTTTCAATATATAGAGGAGTGTGAGGACATTTTCATTTTTAGGTGAAGCATTCCTTTAATATACAAAGGTGGACAACTTTTTTGTCTTCAGTATAATAAACGTCATTTTTAATGCATACCATAATTAATCATAATGCAAAAGTGTATACCAAATTATTTGCAGGAACCATATACTATTACGTAAATGTATGCATGTTAATATAATTTTTATTGGTTTAGGGTTGGAGATTTGTTTTTTAATAAACTTAGTGACCATTCTGATAAACATGCATTGATGATAAACCTTTGATTCCTGATCACAATACTATATTTATACCTGTTTTTTATTAGGTGTCTGACCATCGTAATAGTATCCTTGATGTGCCAGTGGGGATCTTATTCGAGGACACTGATCGTCAGCCCCCCAACTCCTTGCATCTGACATCTTCAATTGGAATCATTCTTGAAGGCCAAGTGGTGATGGACAAAATGCAGGACCTCCCACAGGCAATCTGTCTGCTCTTTGGTCTGATTTATGCTCTAGACTTGAATTACCCCAAATCACTCCACAACACGTTTGATTTCATTCAGCGTGTTCTAATGTCAATGGGACAAAATGCTCTGAAGCCTAAAGTGCAGTCTCTGGCAAACCAGCTTTTTACTTAAGATCACTCTGATACCTTAACACCACCCTTTATTTTATTTTTTCCCCCTTGAGTTCTACAATTGGAGTTCAATACAACTTGGGATGTTCTTACAATTGTACAGATCTTTACTGTGGTTACGACCCAGTAATATGTTTCTGTGTCTTTAGCCCTTATGTCATAATATTAATGTTCAGTGACTATGTTCCTTGTTTGCACCAAGATTCATTGGTGAAATGTAGTTATGTTCAGCCTACATTTTCAATACATTAAAAGTTGTTATGTGTAAAGTGTTGTACAGTTGATATACTGCTGATTTTGTCAACTTTTATGCAGTGTTGCTGTAAAAGATTTCTACTACAGTAGTATTTTACTGTATTTTCATTGTGACATTTTGTCAATAAAAATTCAAAGATTAAATATGCTGTTCATTGTTTTATTTCAGTTCGCTATGCACACAGGTTCAAAAATAAGAACAACATTTGCATGTTGAGTTAACTTAAATATATAACTACACTTTAAATTATTACCAAGTTAAGTGAACTAAATAATTTAAGTACATTATATAAGCACCAAGTTTGGTGAACTCAATGATTTGAGTATAGTCTACAAAACTGCCAAGTTAAATCAACTTAAATATGCAAGTTTTAGGAGACTCCATTACTCAATTAAATTGAGGCAACGAGTTTACTCAATCAATTTAGTTCAGTCAACTTATTAGGGTTTTCAGTGTATATATATATATATACAAGGGACGAACGAACGACCAAAGAAATGTTAAAATAATCATTTCTTTATACATTTGTTTCACTATTTAAACAAATCAATTGATAAATTAGCTAAAACATACCAAAAATCAAAAATACTAACGAAAGAAATCAAACAAAAGAACGTGGGGAGAATTGGAGGGAGAATTGAGCCGTAGCGCCTGCAAATGAAACAAAGGACACGCTATGAGCTCATGCTCTACGGCGCGTTGTTCTTCGATTCAATTTAACCATGCCCTAAACAAATGTTGCGTGGGTTTCTTTAAACGACTTTGCAACAGGAAGAAATGCTTTTTTTTCCCTAATCCGTGGGTAAAGTTTAGCTCTCAACGTTCGTCGTGAGTGCATGAATTCGTTCGCCAAAATGGCGGATGGCTGATTCGTTGCAAGCGAGCACTCTTTCGTTTCACACTGTCGTGCACTTCACGAAAGAAACGTTAGTTCCGTGCTTTGTAAGTGGGACACACGAACACCACTGCAACAATATGAAACGCAAGTCTTTCTTCCTTGAACAAATGATCAGGGGAGAGCGCGAACGCAGTCCCCCACTACCAGAAATTATGCAGTCGAGATTCCCACATTTGGGGAATTCGCAGAAGTCAACAAGAGCCGCAGTGCAATGGCCGAGCCTCGTCCTGGGTGAACCGCCTTCGTGATCATGGTGTCTCCCCTGCCAGGTAAGTATGATTTGCTCCTTTCGGGCCAGAGTTCCCATACTTGCCTCCGCAATGCACATCAACGTTTACCCCAAGGGCAACTGCAATTTCCAGTTGATCGCTCTCCGTTGGAAAGCGTACAAAGGCGACAGTCCACAAACAAATGGACTGCATTTCTCTCGCTGCACGATGTTAGCCAGGTGGCTAGCGTCTCTAATAGGAACTACTCTCCTAAACACACACTATTCGCACATGCAAAGCTACAAGCTACATAAACACACACAAACATATACGAGTGTTCGTGCACAAAAACTTTTACGTCAGTTTTCCGAAAAAGCAGATTAACTTCGGGTCTTCTAAATGCTTCTTTTTTTTAATACACGATTTTGATCCCGAAAGGGAAGTGCACCGTTCCTGGAAACACTGCAATACCAGGTCGATGCGTGGAGTGGGCGGAGCAAGCTCCACTTCCAGCTCCGCGCTGCAAAAATCCATTTAATATATGGTCCCCAGATAGGGGACGTATCAGATATTAAACTGATAAGAACAGATACTACACTTGATCTTAGCCAAAAGGCCGAGAAGCGATGCCAGCTGGTCGCAGCTAGCGGGAAAGGGAGGGGAGGCTCTGACTATTGGGGTGTGGGTGCACATGCGGCTGAACGGTCCAAACGAACAAACAAATGTGTAAATGAAACAATAGACTCAATCACTTGACGGACGAACGAACAGAGAATGAATTAGGCTATATTTAAATACATGAACCAATGAAGGAACGAACGAACGAACAGAAACGTACCTACAGATATATAAATACATAAAAGTCAGCGTGGCCTGGCCGATTTTCCATTGAAGATGCGTTCAATGGACTGATGAGGAGGACATTAGACGTTTTTCCGTCTCACTTTGCATATACATATGTAAGGAACGAACGAACGACCAAAGAAACGTTTAAATAATTATTTCTTTATACACGTGTTTCATTATTTAAACAAATCAATTGCACAATTAGCAAACAAATCAAAAATATAAAAACACAAACAAACAAATCAAAAATATACAAACACAAACAAACAAATCAAAAATATACAAACGAAAGAAATAAAACAAAAATACAAACGAAA